>NW_026525573.1:0-91290 GCF_943737925.1 Anopheles nili | reverse complement strand
AAAAAAATTTTTTTAGATCGAGGATGTACTAAAAAAATTTTTTTTAGATCGAGGATGTACTAAAAAAATTTTTTTAAATCGAGGATGTACTAAAAAAATTTTTTTTAAATCGAGGATGTACTAAAAAAAATTTTTTAGATCGAGGATGTACTAAAAAAATTTTTTTAGGTCGAGGATGTACTAAAAAAATTTTTTTAGATCGAGGATGTACTAAAAAAATTTTTTTTAGGTCGAGGATGTACTAAAAAAATTTTTTTAGATCGAGGATGTACTAAAAAAATTTTTTTTAGATCGAGGATGTACTAAAAAATTTTTTTTAAATCGAGGATGTACTAAAAAAAATTTTTTCATATCAAGGATGTACTAAAAAAATTTTTTTTAGATCGAGGATGTACTAAAAAAATTTTTTTAGATCGAGGATGTACTAAAAAAATTTTTTTTAGATCGAGGATGTACTAAAAAATTTTTTTTAAATCGAGGATGTACTAAAAAAAATTTTTTCATATCAAGGATGTACTAAAAATATTTTTTTTAAATCGAGGATGTACTAAAAAAATTTTTTTAGATCGAGGATGTACTAAAAAATTTTTTTTAGATCGAGGATGTACTAAAAAATTTTTTTTAAATCGAGGATGTACTAAAAGAAATTTTTTCATATCAAGGATGTACTAAAAAAATTTTTTTTAGATCGAGGATGTACTAAAAAAATTTTTTTAGATCGAGGATGTACTAAAAAATTTTTTTTTAAATCGAGGATGTACTAAAAAATTTTTTTTAGATCGAGGATGTACTAAAAAAAAATTTTTTCATATCAAGGATGTACTAAAAAAATTTTTTTAGATCGAGGATGTACTAAAAAAATTTTTTTTAGGTCGAGGATGTACTAAAAAAATTTTTTTAGATCGAGGATGTACTAAAAAAATTTTTTTTAGGTCGAGGATGTACTAAAAAAATTTTTTTAGATCGAGGATGTACTAAAAAAATTTTTTTTAGATCGAGGATGTACTAAAAAAATTTTTTTAAATCGAGGATGTACTAAAAAAATTTTTTTTAAATCGAGGATGTACTAAAAAAATTTTTTTTAGGTCGAGGATGTACTAAAAAAATTTTTTTAGATCGAGGATGTACTAAAAAAATTTTTTTTAGATCGAGGATGTACTAAAAAAATTTTTTTAAATCGAGGATGTACTAAAAAAATTTTTTTTAAATCGAGGATGTACTAAAAAAATTTTTTTAGATCGAGGATGTACTAAAAAAATTTTTTTTTAGGTCGAGGATGTACTAAAAAAATTTTTTTAGATCGAGGATGTACTAAAAAAATTTTTTTTAGGTCGAGGATGTACTAAAAAAAATTTTTTAGATCGAGGATGTACTAAAAAAATTTTTTTTAGATCGAGGATGTACTAAAAAAATTTTTTTAAATCGACGATGTACTAAAAAAATTTTTTTTTAATCGAGGATGTACTAAAAAAATTTTTTTAGATCGAGGATGTACTAAAAAAATTTTTTTTAGATCGAGGATGTACTAAAAAAATTTTTTTAGATCGAGGATGTACTAAAAAAATTTTTTTTAAATCGAGGATGTACTAAAAAAATTTTTTTAGATCGAGGATGTACTAAAAAAATTTTTTTTAGATCGAGGATGTACTAAAAAAATTTTTTTAGATCGAGGATGTGCTAAAAAAATTTTTTTTAGATCGAGGATGTACTAAAAAATTTTTTTTAAATCGAGGATGTACTAAAAAAAATTTTTTCATATCAAGGATGTACTAAAAAAATTTTTTTTAGATCGAGGATGTACTAAAAAAATTTTTTTTAGATCGAGGATGTACTAAAAAAATTTTTTTTAAATCGAGGATGTACTAAAAAAATTTTTTTAAATCGAGGATGTACTAAAAAAATTTTTTTTAAATCGAGGATGTACCAAAAAATTTTTTTTAAATCGAGGATGTACTAAAAAAATTTTTTTAGATCGAGGATGTACTAAAAAAAATTTTTTTAAATCGAGGATGTACTAAAAAAATTTTTTTAGATCGAGGATGTACTAAAAAAATTTTTTTTAGATCGAGGATGTACTAAAAAAATTTTTTTAGGTCGAGGATGTACTAAAAAAATTTTTTTTAGATCGAGGATGTACTAAAAAAATTTTTTTAGGTCGAGGATGTACTAAAAAAATTTTTTTTAGGTCGAGGATGTACTAAAAAAATTTTTTTAGATCGAGGAAGTACTAAAAAAATTTTTTTTAGATCGAGGATGTACTAAAAAAATTTTTTTAGATCGAGGATGTACTAAAAAAATTTTTTTTAGGTCGAGGATGTACTAAAAAAATTTTTTTAAATCGAGGATGTACTAAAAAAATTTTTTTTAGGTCGAGGATGTACTAAAAAAATTTTTTTAGATCGAGGATGTACTAAAAAAATTTTTTTTAGATCGAGGATGTACTAAAAAAATTTTTTTAAATCGAGGATGTACTAAAAAAATTTTTTTTAAATCGAGGATGTACTAAAAAAATTTTTTTAGATCGAGGATGTACTAAAAAAATTTTTTTTAGATCGAGGATGTACTAAAAAAATTTTTTTAGATCGAGGATGTACTAAAAAAATTTTTTTTAGATCGAGGATGTACTAAAAAATTTTTTTTAAATCGAGGATGTACTAAAAAAAATTTTTTCATATCAAGGATGTACTAAAAAAATTTTTTTTAAATCGAGGATGTACTAAAAAAAATTTTTTTAGATCGAGGATGTACAAAAAAAATTTTTTTAGATCGAGGATGTACTAAAAAAATTTTTTTTAGGTCGAGGATGTACTAAAAAAATTTTTTTAGATCGAGGATGTACTAAAAAAATTTTTTTTAGATCGAGGATGTACTAAAAAAATTTTTTTAAATCGAGGATGTACTAAAAAAATTTTTTTTAAATCGAGGATGTACTAAAAAAATTTTTTTAGATCGAGGATGTACTAAAAAAATTTTTTTTAGATCGAGGATGTACTAAAAAAATTTTTTTAGATCGAGGATGTACTAAAAAATTTTTTTTTAGATCGAGGATGTACTAAAAAATTTTTTTTAAAGCGATGATGTACTAAAAAAAATTTTTTCATATCAAATATGTACTAAAAAAATTTTTTTTAAATCGAGGATGTACTAAAAAAATTTTTTTAGATCGAGGATGTACTAAAAAAATTTTTTTTACGTCGAGGATGTACTAAAAAAATTTTTTTTAGGTCGAGGATGTACTAAAACAATTTTTTTAGATCGAGGATGTACTAAAAAATTTTTTTTAAATCGAGGATGTACTAAAAAAATTTTTTTAGATCGAGGATGTACTAAAAAAATTTTTTTTAGGTCGAGGATGTACTAAAAAAATTTTTTTAGATCGAGGATGTACTAAAAAAATTTTTTTTAGGTCGAGGATGTACTAAAAAAATTTTTTTAGATCGAGGATGTACTAAAAAAATTTTTTTTAAATCGAGGATGTACTAAAAAAATTTTTTTAGATCGAGGATGTACTAAAAAAATTTTTTTTAGATCGAGGATGTACTAAAAATTTTTTTTTAAATCGAGGATGTACTAAAAAAATTTTTTCATATCAAGCATGTACTAAAAAAATTTTTTTTAGATCGAGGATGTACTAAAAAAATTTTTTTAGATCGAGGATGTACTAAAAAAATTTTTTTTAGATCGAGGATGTACTAAAAAATTTTTTTTATATCGAGGATGTACTAAAAAAAATTTTTTCATATCAAGGATGTACTAAAAAAATTTTTTTTAAATCGAGGATGTACTAAAAAAATTTTTTTAGATCGAGGATGTACTAAAAAAATTTTTTTTAGATCGAGGATGTACTAAAAAATTTTTTTTAAATCGAGGATGTACTAAAAAAAATTTTTTCATATCAAGGATGTACTAAAAAAATTTTTTTTAGATCGAGGATGTACTAAAAAAATTTTTTTAGATCGAGGATGTACTAAAAAATTTTTTTTTAAATCGAGGATGTACTAAAAAATTTTTTTTAGATCGAGGATGTACTAAAAAAAATTTTTTCATATCAAGGATGTACTAAAAAAATTTTTTTAGATCGAGGATGTACTAAAAAAATTTTTTTTAGGTCGAGGATGTACTAAAAAAATTTTTTTAGATCGAGGATGTACTAAAAAAATTTTTTTTAGGTCGAGGATGTACTAAAAAAATTTTTTTAGATCGAGGATGTACTAAAAATTTTTTTTTTAGGTCGAGGATGTACTAAAAAAATTTTTTTTGATCGAGGATGTACTAAAAAAATTTTTTTCATATCAAGGATGTACTAAAAAAATTTTTTTTGATCGAGGATGTACTAAAAAAATTTTTTTTAGATCGAGGATGTACTAAAAAAATTTTTTTAGATCGAGGATGTACTAAAAATTTTTTTTTTAGGTCGAGGATGTACTAAAAAAATTTTTTTAAATCGAGGATGTACTAAAAAAATTTTTTTAGATCGAGGATGTACTAAAAAAATTTTTTTTAAATCGAGGATGTACTAAAAAAATTTTTTTAGATCGAGGATGTACTAAAAAAATTTTTTTTAGGTCGAGGATGTACTAAAAAAATTTTTTTAGATCGAGGATGTACTAAAAAATTTTTTTTAAATCGAGGATGTACTAAAAAAATTTTTTTAGATCGAGGATGTACTAAAAAAATTTTTTTAGATCGAGGATGTACTAAAAAAAATTTTTTCATATCAAGGATGTACTAAAAAAATTTTTTTTAGATCGAGGATGTACTAAAAAAATTTTTTTTGATCTAGGATGTACTAAAAAAATTTTTTTTAGATCGAGGATGTACTAAAAAAATTTTTTTAGATCGAGGATGAACTAAAAAAATTTTTTTAGATCGAGGATGTACTAAAAAAATTTTTTTCATATCAAGGATGTACTAAAAAAATTTTTTTTGATCGAGGATGTACTAAAAAAATTTTTTCATATCAAGGATGTACTAAAAAAATTTTTTTTAGATCGAGGCTGTACTAAAAAATTTTTTTAGATCGAGGATGTACTAAAAAAATTTTTTCCTATCAAGGATGTATTAAAAAAATTTTTTTTAGATCGAGGATGTACTAAAAAATTTTTTTAGATCGAGGATGTACTGAAAAAAATTTTTTCATATCAAGGATGTACTAAAAAAATTTTTTTTAGATCGAGGATGTACTAAAAAAATTTTTTTTGATCTAGGATGTAATAAAAAAATTTTTTTAGATCGAGGATGTACTAAAAAAATTTTTTTAGATCGAGGATTTACTAAAAAAATTTTTTAGATCGAGGATGTACTAAAAAAATTTATTTTAGATCGAGGATGTACTAAAAAAATTTTTTTTAGATCGAGGATGTACTAAAAAAATTTTTTTAGATCGAGGATGTACTAAAAAATTTTTTTTTTAGATCGAGGATGTACTAAAAAAATGTTTTTTGATCGAGGATGTACTAAAAAAATTTTTTTTCAGATCGAGGATGTACTAAAAAAATTTTTTTAGATCGAAGATGTACTAAAAAAATTTTTTTAGATCGAGGATGTACTAAAAAAATTTTTTTCATATCAAGGATGTACTAAAAAAATTTTTTTTGATCGAGGATGTACTAAAAAAATTTTTTCATATCAAGGATGTACTAAAAAAATTTTTTTTAGATCGAGGCTGTACTAAAAAATTTTTTTAGATCGAGGATGTACTAAAAAAATTTTTTCCTATCAAGGATGTATTAAAAAAATTTTTTTTAGATCGAGGATGTACTAAAAAATTTTTTTAGATCGAGGATGTACTGAAAAAAATTTTTTCATATCAAGGATGTACTAAAAAAATTTTTTTTAGATCGAGGATGTACTAAAAAAATTTTTTTTGATCTAGGATGTACTAAAAAAATTTTTTTAGATCGAGGATGTACTAAAAAAATTTTTTTAGATCGAGGATTTACTAAAAAAATTTTTTAGATCGAGGATGTACTAAAAAAATTTATTTTAGATCGAGGATGTACTAAAAAAATTTTTTTTAGATCGAGGATGTACTAAAAAAATTTTTTTAGATCGAGGATGTACTAAAAAATTTTTTTTTAGATCGAGGATGTACTAAAAAAATGTTTTTTGATCGAGGATGTACTAAAAAAATTTTTTTAGATCGAGGATGTACTAAAAAAATTTTTTTAGATCGAGGATTTACTAAAAAAATTTTTTAGATCGAGGATGTACTAAAAAAATTTATTTTAGATCGAGGATGTACTAAAAAAATTTTTTTTAGATCGAGGATGTACTAAAAAAATTTTTTTAGATCGAGGATGTACTAAAAAATTTTTTTTTAGATCGAGGATGTACTAAAAAAATGTTTTTTGATCGAGGATGTACTAAAAAAATTTTTTTTCAGATCGAGGATGTACTAAAAAAATTTTTTTAGATCGAAGATGTACTAAAAAAATTTTTTTTGATCGAGGATGTACTAAAAAAATTTTTTCATATCAAGGATGTACTAAAAAAATTTTTTTTAGATCGAGGCTGTACTAAAAAATTTTTTTAGATCGAGGATGTACTAAAAAAATTTTTTCCTATCAAGGATGTATTAAAAAAATTTTTTTTAGATCGAGGATGTACTAAAAAATTTTTTTAGATCGAGGATGTACTGAAAAAAATTTTTTTACATCGAGGATGTACTAAAAAATTTTTTTTTATCGAGGATGTACGAAAAAAATTTTTTTTAGATCGAGGATGTACTAAATAAATTTTTTTTGATCGAGGATGTACTAAAAAAATTTTTTTTAGATCGAGGATGTACTAAAAAATTTTTTTTAGATCGAGGATGTACTAAAAAAATTTTTTTAGATCGAGGATGTACTAAAAAAATTTTTTTAGATCGAGGATGTACTAAAAAAAATTTTTTTACATCGAGGATGTACTAAAAAATTTTTTTTTATCGAGGATGTACGAAAAAAATTTTTTTCATATCAAGGATGTACTAAAAAAATTTTTTTTAGATCGAGGATGTACTAAAAACATTTTTTTTGATCGAGGATGTACTAAAAAAATTTTTTTTAGATCGAGGATGTACTAAAAAAATTTTTTTAGATCGAGGATGTACTAAAAAATTTTTTTTTAGATCGAGGATGTACTAAAAAATTTTTTTTTGATCGAGGATGTACTAAAAAAATTTTTTTTATATCAAGGATGTACTAAAAAAATTTTTTTTAGATCGAGGATGTACTAAAAAAATTTTTTTAGATCGAGGATGTACTAAAAAAATTTTTTTAGTTCGAGGATGTACTAAAAAAAATTTTTTTACATCGAGGATGTACTAAAAAATTTTTTTTTATCGAGGATGTACTAAAAAAATTTTTTTCATATCAAAGATGTACTAAAAAATTTTTTTTTAGATCGAGGATGTACTAAAAAAATTTTTTTTGATCGAGGATGTACTAAAAAAATTTTTTTCATATCAAGGATGTACTAAAAAAATTTTTTTTAGATCGAGGATGTACTAAAAAAATTTTTTTTGATCGAGGATGTACTAAAAAAATTTTTTTTAGATCGAGGATGTACTAAAAAACTTTTTTTTGATCGAGGATGTACTAAAAAAAATTTTTTTACATCGAGGATGTACTAAAAAATTTTTTTTTATCGAGGATGTACTAAAAAAATTTTTTTCATATCAAAGATGTACTAAAAAATTTTTTTTTAGATCGAGGATGTACTAAAAAAATTTTTTTTGATCGAGGATGTACTAAAAAAATTTTTTTCATATCGAGGATGTACTAAAAAAATTTTTTTTAGATCGAGGATGTACTAAAAAAATTTTTTTTGATCGAGGATGTACTAAAAAAATTTTTTAGATCGAGGATGTACTAAAAAAAATTTTTTTACATCGAGGATGTACTAAAAAATTTTTTTTTATCGAGGATGTACTAAAAAAATTTTTTTCATATCAAGGATGTACTAAAAAAATTTTTTCAGATCGAGGATGTACTAAAAAAATTTTTTTTGATCGAGGATGTACTAAAAAAATATTTTTTAGATCGAGGATGTACTAAAAAATTTTTTTAGATCGAGGATGTACTAAAAAATTTTTTTTTAGATCGAGGATGTACTAAAAAAATTTTTTTGATCGAGGATGTACTAAAAAAATTTTTTTCATATCAAGGATGTACTAAAAAAATTTTTTTTAGATCGAGGATGTACTAAAAAAATTTTTTTTGATCGAGGATGTATTAAAAAAATTTTTTTAGATCGAGGATGTACTAAAAAAAATTTTTTCATATCAAGGATGTACTAAAAAAATTTTTTTTAGATCGAGGATGTACTAAAAAAATTTTTTTTGATCGAGGATGTACTAAAAAATTTTTTTTTGATCGAGGATGTACTAAAAAAATTTTTTCATATCAAGGATGTACTAAAAAAATTTTTTTTAGATCGAGAATGTACTAAAAAATTTTTTTAGATCGAGGATGTACTAAAAAAATTTTTTTCATATCAAGGATGTACTAAAAAAATTTTTTTTAGATCGAGGATGTACTAAAAAAATTTTTTTAGATCGAGGATGTACTAAAAAAATTTTTTTTACATCGAGGATGTACTAAAAAAAATTTTTTAGATCGAGGATGTACTAAAAAAATTTTTTCATATCGAGGATGTACTAAAAAAATTTTTTTTAGATCGAGGATGTACTACAAAATTTTTTTAGATCGAGGATGTACTAAAAAAATTTTTTTTACATCGAGGATGTACTAAAAAAATTTTTTTTGATCGAGGATGTACTAAAAAAATTTTTTTCATATCAAGGATGTACTAAACAAATTTTTTTTAGATCGAGGATGTACTAAAAAAATTTTTTTTGATCGAGGATGTACTAAAAAAATTTTTTTCATATCGAGGATGTACTAAAAAAATTTTTTTTAGATCGAGGATGTACTAAAAAAATTTTTTTTGATCGAGGATGTACTAAAAAAATTTTTTTTGATCGAGGATGTACTAAAAAAATTTTTTTTAGATCGAGGATGTACTAAAAAATTTTTTTAGATCGAGGATGTACTAACAAAATTTTTTTTGATCGAGGATGTACTAAAAAAATTTTTTTAGATCGAGGATGTACTAAAAAAATTTTTTTTAGATCGAGGATGTACTAAAAAAATTTTTTTTAGATCGACGATGTACTAAAAAATTTTTTTTAGATTTTTTTTGATCGAGGATGTACTTAAAAATTTTTTTTGATCGAGGATGTACTTAAAAATTTTTTTTCATATCAAGGATGTACTAAAAAAATTTTTTTTAGATCGAGGATGTACAAAAAAATTTTTTTTTAGATCGAGGATGTGCTAAAAAAACGTTTTTAGATCGAGGATGTACTAAAAAAATTTTTTTAGATCGAGGATGTACTAAAAAAAATTTTTTCATATCAAGGATGTACTAAAAAAATTTTTTTTAGATCGAGGATGTACTAAAAAATTTTTTTTTGATCTAGGATGTACTAAAAAAAATTTTTTTAGATCGAGGATGTACTAAAAAAATTTTTTTTAGGTCGAGGATGTACTAAAAAAATTTTTTTAGATCGAGGATGTACTAAAAAAATTTTTTTTAGATCGAAGATGTACTAAAAAAATTTTTTTAGATCGAGGATGTACTAAAAAAATTTTTTTTAGATCGAGGATGTACTAAAAAATTTTTTTTAAATCGAGGATGTACTAAAAAAAATTTTTTCATATCAAGGATGTACTAAAAAAATTTTTTTTAGATCGAGGATGTACTAAAAAAATTTTTTTAGATCGAGGATGTACTAAAAAATTTTTTTTTATATCGAGGATGTACTAAAAAATTTTTTTTAGATCGAGGATGTACTAAAAAAAATTTTTTCATATCAAGGATGTACTAAAAAAATTTTTTTAGATCGAGGATGTACTAAAAAAATTTTTTTTAGATCGAGGATGTACTAAAAAATTTTTTTTAAATCGAGGATGTACTAAAAAAAATTTTTTCATATCAAGGATGTACTAAAAAAATTTTTTTTAGATCGAGGATGTACTAAAAAAATTTTTTTAGATCGAGGATGTACTAAAAAAATTTTTTTAAATCGAGGATGTACTAAAAAAATTTTTTTTAAATCGAGGATGTACTAAAAAAATTTTTTTAGATCGAGGATGTACTAAAAAAATTTTTTTTAGGTCGAGGATGTACTAAAAAAATTTTTTTAGATCGAGGATGTACTAAAAAAATTTTTTTTAAATCGAGGATGTACTAAAAAAATTTTTTTAGATCGAGGATGTACTAAAAAAATTTTTTTTAGATCGAGGATGTACTAAAAAATTTTTTTTAAATCGAGGATGTACTAAAAAAAATTTTTTCATATCAAGGATGTACTAAAAAAATTTTTTTTAGATCGAGGATGTACTATAAAAATTTTTTTAGATCGAGGATGTACTAAAAAATTTTTTTTTAAATCGAGGATGTACTAAAAAAATTTTTTTAGATCGAGGATGTACTAAAAAAATTTTTTTTAGATCGAGGATGTACTAAAAATTTTTTTTTAAATCGAGGATGTACTAAAAAATTTTTTTTTAAATCGAGGATGTACTAAAAAAATTTTTTTAGATCGAGGATGTACTAAAAAAATTTTTTTTAAATCGAGGATGTACTAAAAAAATTTTTTTAGATCGAGGATGTACTAAAAAAATTTTTTTTAGATCGAGGATGTACTATAAAAATTTTTTTAGATCGAGGATGTACTAAAAAAATTTTTTTTAAATCGAGGATGTACTAAAAAAATTTTTTTAGATCGAGGATGTACTAAAAAAATTTTTTTTAGATCGAGGATGTACTAAAAATTTTTTTTTAAATCGAGGATGTACTAAAAAAAATTTTTTCATATCAAGGATGTACTAAAAAAATTTTTTTTAGATCGAGGATGTACTATAAAAATTTTTTTAGATCGAGGATGTACTAAAAAATTTTTTTTTAAATCGAGGATGTACTAAAACAATTTTTTTAGATCGAGGATGTACTAAAAAAATTTTTTTTAGGTCGAGGATGTACTAAAAAAATTTTTTTAGATCGAGGATGTACTAAAAAATTTTTTTTTAGATCGAGGATGTACTAAAAAAATTTTTTTAAATCGAGGATGTACTAAAAAAATTTTTTTTAAATCGAGGATGTACTAAAAAAATTTTTTTAGATCGAGGATGTACTAAAAAAATTTTTTTAGATCGAGGATGTACTAAAAAAATTTTTTTTAGGTCGAGGATGTACTAAAAAAATTTTTTTAGATCGAGGATGTACTAAAAAAATTTTTTTTAAATCGAGGATGTACTAAAAAAATTTTTTTAGATCGAGGATGTACTAAAAAAATTTTTTAAATCGAGGATGTACTAAAAAAATTTTTTTTAAATCGAGGATGTACTAAAAAAATTTTTTTAGATCGAGGATGTACTAAAAAAATTTTTTTTAGGTCGAGGATGTACTAAAAAAATTTTTTTTAGGTCGAGGATGTACTAAAAAAATTTTTTTAGATCGAGGATGTACTAAAAAAATTTTTTTTAGGTCGAGGATGTACTAAAAAAATTTTTTTAGATCGAGGATGTACTAAAAAAATTTTTTTTAAATCGAGGATGTACTAAAAAAATTTTTTTAGATCGAGGATGTACTAAAAAAATTTTTTTAAATCGAGGATGTACTAAAAAAATTTTTTTTAAATCGAGGATGTACTAAAAAAATTTTTTAGATCGAGGATGTACTAAAAAAATTTTTTTTAAATCGAGGATGTACTAAAAAAATTTTTTTAGATCGAGGATGTACTAAAAAAATTTTTTTTAGATCGAGGATGTACTAAAAAATTTTTTTTAAATCGAGGATGTACTAAAAAAAATTTTTTCATATCAAGGATGTACTAAAAAAATTTTTTTTAGATCGAGGATGTACTAAAAAAATTTTTTTAGATCGAGGATGTACTAAAAAAATTTTTTTTAAATCGAGGATGTACTAAAAAAATTTTTTTAGATCGAGGATGTACTAAAAAAATTTTTTTTAGGTCGAGGATGTACTAAAAAAATTGTTTTAGATCGAGGATGTACTAAAAAAATTTTTTTTAGGTCGAGGATGTACTAAAAAAATTTTTTTAGATCGAGGATGTACTAAAAAAATTTTTTTTAGATCGAGGATGTACTAAAAAAATTTTTTTAAATCGAGGATGTACTAAAAAAATTTTTTTTAAATCGAGGATGTACTAAAAAAATTTTTTTAGATCGAGGATGTACTAAAAAAATTTTTTTTAGGTCGAGGATGTACTAAAAAAATTTTTTTAGATCGAGGATGTACTAAAAAAATTTTTTTTAGGTCGAGGATGTACTATAAAAATTTTTTTAGATCGAGGATGTACTAAAAAAATTTTTTTTAGATCGAGGATGTACTAAAAAATTTTTTTTAGATCGAGGATGTACTAAAAAAAATTTTTTCATATCCAGGATGTACTAAAAAAATTTTTTTTAGATCGAGGATGTACTAAAAAAATTTTTTTAGATCGAGGATGTACTAAAAAAATTTTTTTTAAATCGAGGATGTACTAAAAAAATTTTTTTAGATCGAGGATGTACTAAAAAAATTTTTTTTAGATCGAGGATGTACTAAAAAATTTTTTTTAAATCGAGGATGTACTAAAAAAAATTTTTTCATATCAAGGATGTACTAAAAAAATTTTTTTTAGATCGAGGATGTACTAAAAAAATTTTTTTAGATCGAGGATGTACTAAAAAATTTTTTTTTAAATCGAGGATGTACTAAAAAATTTTTTTTAGATCGAGGATGTACTAAAAAAAATTTTTTCATATCAAGGATGTACTAAAAAAATTTTTTTAGATCGAGGATGTACTAAAAAAATTTTTTTTAGGTCGAGGATGTACTAAAAAAATTTTTTTAGATCGAGGATGTACTAAAAAAATTTTTTTTAGGTCGAGGATGTACTAAAAAAATTTTTTTAGATCGAGGATGTACTAAAAAAATTTTTTTTAGATCGAGGATGTACTAAAAAAATTTTTTTAAATCGAGGATGTACTAAAAAAAATTTTTTTAAATCGAGGATGTACTAAAAAAATTTTTTTAGATCGAGGATGTACTAAAAAAATTTTTTTTAGGTCAAGGATGTACTAAAAAAATTTTTTTTGATCGAGGATGTACTAAAAAAATTTTTTTTAGGTCGAGGATGTACTAAAAAAATTTTTTTAGATCGAGGATGTGCTAAACTAATTTTTTTTAGATCGAGGATGTACTAAAAAATTTTTTTTAAATCGAGGATGTACTAAAAAAAATTTTTTCATATCAAGGATGTACTAAAAAAATTTTTTTTAGATCGAGGATGTACTAAAAAAATTTTTTTTAGATCGAGGATGTACTAAAAAAATTTTTTTAAATCGAGGATGTACTAAAAAAATTTTTTTAAATCGAGGATGTACTAAAAAAATTTTTTTTAAATCGAGGATGTACTAAAAAAATTTTTTTTAAATCGAGGATGTACTAAAAAAATTTTTTTAGATCGAGGATGTACTAAAAAATTTTTTTTTAAATCGAGGTTGTACTAAAAAAATTTTTTTAGATCGAGGATGTACTAAAAAAATTTTTTTTAGGTCGAGGATGTACTAAAAAATTTTTTTAGATCGAGGATGTACTAAAAAAATTTTTTTTAAATCGAGGATATACTAAAAAATTTTTTTAGATCGAGGATGTACTAAAAAAATTTTTTTAAATCGAGGATGTACTAAAAAAATTTTTTTTAAATCGAGGATGTACTAAAAAAATTTTTTTAGATCGAGGATGTACTAAAAAAATTTTTTTTAAATCGAGGATGTACTAAAAAAATTTTTTTAGATCGAGGATGTACTAAAAAAATTTTTTTTAGATCGAGGATGTACTAAAAAATTTTTTTTAAATCGAGGATGTACTAAAAAAAAATTTTTCATATCAAGGATGTACTAAAAAAATTTTTTTTAGATCGAGGATGTACTAAAAAAATTTTTTTAGATCGAGGATGTACTAAAAAAATTTTTTTTAATTCGAGGATGTACTAAAAAAATTTTTTTAGATCGAGGATGTACTAAAAAAATTTTTTTTAAATCGAGGATGTACTAAAAAAATTTTTTTAGATCGAGGATGTGCTAAAAAAATTTTTTTTAGATCGAGGATGTACTAAAAAATTTTTTTTTAATCGAGGATGTACTAAAAAAAATTTTTTCATATCAAGGATGTACTAAAAAAATTTTTTTTAGATCGAGGATGTACTAAAAAAATTTTTTTAGATCGAGGATGTGCTAAAAAAATTTTTTTTAGATCGAGGATGTACTAAAAAATTTTTTTTAAATCGAGGATGTACTAAAAAAAATTTTTTCATATCAAGGATGTACTAAAAAAATTTTTTTTAGATCGAGGATGTACTAAAAAAATTTTTTTAGATCGAGGATGTACTAAAAAAATTTTTTTTAAATCGAGGATGTACTAAAAAAATTTTTTTAGATCGAGGATGTACTAAAAAAATTTTTTTTAAATCGAGGATGTACTAAAAAAATTTTTTTAGATCGAGGATGTACTAAAAAAATTTTTTTTAAATCGAGGATGTACTAAAAAAATTTTTTTAGATCGAGGATGTGCTAAAAAAATTTTTTTTAGATCGAGGATGTACTAAAAAATTTTTTTTAAATCGAGGATGTACTAAAAAAAATTTTTTCATATCAAGGATGTACTAAAAAAATTTTTTTTAGATCGAGGATGTACTAAAAAAATTTTTTTAGATCGAGGATGTACTAAAAAAATTTTTTTTAAATCGAGGATGTACTAAAAAAATTTTTTTAGATCGAGGATGTACTAAAAAAATTTTTTTTAAATCGAGGATGTACTAAAAAAATTTTTTTAGATCGAGGATGTACTAAAAAAATTTTTTTTAGATCGAGGATGTACTAAAAAAATTTTTTTAGATCGAGGATGTACTAAAAAAATTTTTTTTAGATCGAGGATGTACTAAAAAAATTTTTTTAAATCGAGGATGTACTAAAAAAAATTTTAAATCGAGGATGTACTAAAAAAATTTTTTTTAAATCGAGGATGTACTAAAAAATTTTTTTAGATGGAGGATGTACTAAAAAAATTTTTTTTAGGTCGAGGATGTACTAAAAATATTTTTTTAGATCGAGGATGTACTAAAAAAATTTTTTTTAGGTCGAGGATGTACTAAAAAAATTTTTTTAGATCGAGGATGTACTAAAAAAATTTTTTTTAGATCGAGGATGTACTAAAAAAATTTTTTTAAATCGAGGATGTACTAAAAAAATTTTTTTAAATCGAGGATGTACTAAAAAAATTTTTTTAAATCGAGGATGTACTAAAACAATTTTTTTTAAATCGAGGATGTACTAAAAAAATTTTTTTTAAATCGAGGATGTACTAAAAAAATTTTTTTAGATCGAGGATGTACTAAAAAAATTTTTTTTAAATCGAGGATGTACTAAAAAAATTTTTTTTAGATCGAGGATGTACTAAAAATTTTTTTTTAAATCGAGGATGTACTAAAAAAAATTTTTTCATATCAAGGATGTACTAAAAAAATTTTTTTTAGATCGAGGATGTACTAAAAAAATTTTTTTAGATCGAGGATGTACTAAAAAAATTTTTTTTAGATCGAGGATGTACTAAAAAAATTTTTTTAAATCGAGGATGTACTAAAAAAATTTTTTTTAAATCGAGGATGTACTAAAAAAATTTTTTTTAAATCGAGGATGTACTAAAAAAATTTTTTTAGATCGAGGATGTACTAAAAAATTTTTTTTTAAATCGAGGATGTACTAAAAAAATTTTTTTAGATCGAGGATGTACTAAAAAAATTTTTTTTAGGTCGAGGATGTATTAAAAAAATTTTTTTAGATCGAGGATGTACTAAAAAAATTTTTTTTAAATCGAGGATGTACTAAAAAAAATTTTTTAGATCGAGGATGTACTAAAAAAATTTTTTTTAGGTCGAGGATGTACTAAAAATATTTTTTTAGATCGAGGATGTACTAAAAAATTTTTTTTAGGTCGAGGATGTACAAAAAAAATTTTTTTAGATCGAGGATGTACTAAAAAAATTTTTTTTAGATCGAGGATGTTCTAAAAAAATTTTTTTAAATCGAGGATGTACTAAAAAAATTTTTTTAAATCGAGGATGTACTAAAAAAATTTTTTTAAATCGAGGATGTACTAAAAAAATTTTTTTTAAATCGAGGATGTACTAAAAAAATTTTTTTTAGATCGAGGATGTACTAAAAAAATTTTTTTTTGATCAAGGATGTACTAAAAAAAATTTTTTTAGATCGAGGATGTATTAAAAAAATTTTTTTAGATCGAGGATGTACTAAAAAAATTTTTTTCATATCAAGGATGTACTAAAAAAATTTTTTTAGATCGAGGATGTACTAAAAAAATTTTTTTCATATCAAGGATGTACTAAAAAAATTTTTTTTAAATCGAGGATGTACTAAAAAAAATTTTTTCATATCAAGGATGTCCCAAAAAAAATTTTTTTTAGATCGAGGATGTACTAAAAAAATTTTTTTTGATCGAGGATGTACTAAAAAAATTTTTTTAGATCGAGGATGTACTAAAAAAATTTTTTTAGATCGAGGATGTACTAGAAAAATTTTTTTTACACCGAGGATGTACTAAAAAAGTTTTTTTTGATCGAGGATGTTCTAAAAAAATTTTTTTAGATCGAGGATGTACTAAAAAAATTTTTTTAGATCGAGGATGTACTAAAAAAATTTTTTAGATCGAGGATGTACTAAAAAAATTTTTTTTAGATCGAGGATGTACTAAAAAAATTTTTTAGATCGAGGATGTACTAAAAAAATTTTTTAGATCGAGGATGTACTAAAAAAATTTTTTAGATCGAGGATGTACTAAAAAAATTTTTTTAGATCAAGGATGTACTAAAAAAATTTTTTAGATCGAGGATGTACTAAAAAAATTTTTTAGATCGAGGATGTACTAAAAAAATTTTTTTTAGATCGAGGATGTACTAAAAAAATTTTTTTAGATCGAGGATGTACTAAAAAAATTTTTTTTAGATCGAGGATGTACTAAAAAAATTTTTTAGATCGAGGATGTACTAAAAAAATTTTTTAGATCGAGGATGTACTAAAAAAATTTTTTAGATCGATGATGTACTAAAAAATTTTTTTTGATCTAGGATGTACTAAAAAAATTTTTTTAAGATCGAGGATGTACTAAAAAAATTTTTTTAGATCGAGGATGTACTAAAAAAATTTTTTTAGATCGAGGATGTACTAAAAAAATTTTTTTTAAATCGAGGATGTACTAAAATAATTTTTTTAGATCGAGGATGTACTAAAAAAATTTTTTTTAGGTCGAGGATGTACTAAAAAAATTTTTTTAGATCGAGGATGTACTAAAAAAATTTTTTTTAGATCGAGGATGTACTAAAAAAATTTTTTTTAAATCGAGGATGTACTAAAAAAATTTTTTTAGATCGAGGATGTACTAAAAAAATTTTTTTTAGATCGAGGATGTACTAAAAAAAATTTTTTTGATCGAGGATGTACTAAAAAAATTTTTTTTGATCGAGGATGTACTAAAAAAATTTTTTTTGATCGAGGATGTACTAAAAAAATTTTTTTTGTACGAGGATGTACTAAAAAAATTTTTTTAAATCGAGGATGTACTAAAAAAATTTTTTTAGATCGAGGATGTACTAAAAAAAATTTTTTTGATCGAGGATGTACTAAAAAAATTTTTTTTAAATCGAGGATGTACTAAAAAAATTTTTTTAGATCGAGGATGTACTAAACAAATTTTTTTTGATCGAGGATGTACTAAAAAATTTTTTTTGATCGAGGATGTACTAAAAAAATTTTTTTCATATCAAGGATGTACTAAAAAAATTTGTTTTAGATCGAGGATGTACTAAAAAAATTTTTGTTGATCGAGGATGTACTAAAAAAATTTTTTTAGATCAAGGATGTACTAAAAAAATTTTTTTCATATCAAGGATGTACTAAAAAATTTTTTTTTAGATCGAGGATGTACTAAAAAAATTTTTTTAGATCGAGGATGTACTAAAAAATTTTTTTTTAAATCGAGGATGTACTAAAAAAATTTTTTTAGATCGAGGATGTACTAAAAAAAATTTTTTCATATCAAGGATGTACTAAAAAAATTTTTTTTAGATCGAGGATGTACTAAAAAAATTTTTTTAAATCGAGGATGTACTAAAAAAATTTTTTTTAAATCGAGGATGTACTAAAAAAATTTTTTTAGATCGAGGATGTACTAAAAAAATTTTTTTTAGGTCGAGGATGTACTAAAAAAATTTTTTTAGATCGAGGATGTACTAAAAAAATTTTTTTTAGATCGAGGATGTACTAAAAAAATTTTTTTAAATCGAGGATGTACTAAAAAAATTTTTTTTAAATCGAGGATGTACTAAAAAAATTTTTTTAGATCGAGGATGTACTAAAAAAATTTTTTTTAGGTCGAGGATGTACTAAAAAAATTTTTTTAGATCGAGGATGTACTAAAAAAATTTTTTTTAGGTCGAGGATGTACTAAAAAAATTTTTTTAGATCGAGGATGTACTAAAAAAATTTTTTTTAGATCGAGGATGTACTAAAAAATTTTTTTTCAATCGAGGATGTACTAAAAAAAATTTTTTCATATCAAGGATGTACTAAAAAAATTTTTTTTAGATCGAGGATATACTAAAAAAATTTTTTTAGATCGAGGATGTACTAAAAAAATTTTTTCATATCAAGGATGTACTAAAAAAATTTTTTTTAGATCGAGGATGTACTAAAAAAATTTTTTTAGATCGAGGATGTACTAAAAAATTTTTTTTTAAATCGAGGATGTACTAAAAAATTTTTTTTAGATCGAGGATGTACTAAAAAAAATTTTTTCATATCAAGGATGTACTAAAAAAATTTTTTTAGATCGAGGATGTACTAAAAAAATTTTTTTTAGGTCGAGGATGTACTAAAAAAATTTTTTTTTAAATCGAGGATGTACTAAAAAAATTTTTTTTAGGTCGAGGATGTACTAAAAAAATTTTTTTAGATCGAGGATGCACTAAAAAAATTTTTTTTAGATCGAGGATGTACTAAAAAAAATTTTTTAAATCGAGGATGTACTAAAAAAATTTTTTTTAAATCGAGGATGTACTAAAAAAATTTTTTTAGATCGAGGATGTACTAAAAAAATTTTTTTTAGGTCGAGGATGTACTAAAAAAATTTTTTTAGATCGAGGATGTACTAAAAAAATTTTTTTTAGGTCGAGGATGTACTAAAAAAATTTTTTTAGATCGAGGATGTACTAAAAAAATTTTTTTTAGATCGAGGATGTACTAAAAAAATTTTTTTAAATCGAGGATGTACTAAAAAAATTTTTTTTAAATCGAGGATGTACTAAAAAAATTTTTTTAGATCGAGGATGTACTAAAAAAATTTTTTTTAGATCGAGGATGTACTAAAAAAATTTTTTTAGATCGAGGATGTACTATAAAAATTTTTTTTAAATCGAGGATGTACTAAAAAAATTTTTTTAGATCGAGGATGTACTAAAAAAATTTTTTTTAGATCGAGGATGTACTAAAAAAATTTTTTTAGATCGAGGATGTGCTAAAAAAATTTTTTTTAGATCGAGGATGTACTAAAAAATTTTTTTTAAATCGAGGATGTACTAAAAAAAATTTTTTCATATCAAGGATGTACTAAAAAAATTTTTTTTAGATCGAGGATGTACTAAAAAAATTTTTTTAGATCGAGGATGTACTAAAAAAATTTTTTTTAGATCGAGGATGTACTAAAAAAATTTTTTTAGGTCGAGGATGTACTAAAAAAATTTTTTTTAGATCGAGGATGTACTAAAAAAATTTTTTTAGGTCGAGGATGTACTAAAAAAATTTTTTTTAGGTCGAGGATGTACTAAAAAAATTTTTTTAGATCGAGGATGTACTAAAAAAATTTTTTTTAAATCGAGGATGTACTAAAAAAATTTTTTTAGATCGAGGATGTACTAAAAAAATTTTTTTTAGGTCGAGGATGTACTAAAAAAATTTTTTTAAATCGAGGATGTACTAAAAAAATTTTTTTTAGGTCGAGGATGTACTAAAAAAATTTTTTTAGATCGAGGATGTACTAAAAAAATTTTTTTTAGATCGAGGATGTACTAAAAACATTTTTTTAAATCGAGGATGTACTAAAAAAATTTTTTTTAAATCGAGGATGTACTAAAAAAATTTTTTTAGATCGAGGATGTACTAAAAAAATTTTTTTTAGATCGAGGATGTACTAAAAAAATTTTTTTAGATCGAGGATGTACTAAAAAAATTTTTTTTAGATCGAGGATGTACTAAAAAATTTTTTTTAAATCGAGGATGTACTAAAAAAAATTTTTTCATATCAAGGATGTACTAAAAAAATTTTTTTTAAATCGAGGATGTACTAAAAAAATTTTTTTAGATCGAGGACGTACTAAAAAAATTTTTTTTAGGTCGAGGATGTACTAAAAAAATTTTTTTTAGGTCGAGGATGTACTAAAAAAATTTGTTTAGATCTTGGATGTACTAAAAAAATTTTTTTTAGATCGAGGATGTACTAAAAAAATTTTTTTAAATCGAGGATGTACTAAAAAAATTTTTTTTAAATCGAGGATGTACTAAAAAAATTTTTTTAGATCGAGGATGTACTAAAAAAATTTTTTTTAGATCGAGGATGTACTAAAAAAATTTTTTTAGATCGAGGATGTACTTAAAAATTTTTTTTTAGATCGAGGATGTACTAAAAAATTTTTTTTAAATCGAGGATGTACTAAAAAAAATTTTTTCATATCAAATATGTACTAAAAAATTTTTTTTTAAATCGAGGATGTACTAAAAAAATTTTTTTAGATCGAGGATGTGCTAAAAAAATTTTTTTTAGATCGAGGATGTACTAAAAAATTTTTTTTAAATCGAGGATGTACTAAAAAAAATTTTTTCATATCAAGGATGTACTAAAAAAATTTTTTTTAGATCGAGGATGTACTAAAAAAATTTTTTGAAATCGAGGATGTACTAAAAAAATTTTTTTTAAATCGAGGATGTACTAAAAAATTTTTTTTTAAATCGAGGATGTACTAAAAAAATTTTTTTAGATCGAGGATGTACTAAAAAAAAATTTCATATCAAGGATGTACTAAAAAAATTTTTTTTAGATCGAGGATGTACTAAAAAAATTTTTTTAAATCGAGGATGTACTAAAAAAATTTTTTTTAAATCGAGGATGTACTAAAAAAATTTTTTTAGATCGAGGATGTACTAAAAAAATTTTTTTTAGGTCGAGGATGTACTAAAAAAATTTTTTTAGATCGAGGATGTACTAAAAAAATTTTTTTTAGATCGAGGATGTACTAAAAAAATTTTTTTAAATCGAGGATGTACTAAAAAATTTTTTTTTAAATCGAGGATGTACTAAAAAAATTTTTTTAGATCGAGGATGTACTAAAAAAATTTTTTTTAGGTCGAGGATGTACTAAAAAAATTTTTTTAGATCGAGGATGTACTAAAAAAATTTTTTTTAGGTCGAGGATGTACTAAAAAAATTTTTTTAGATCGAGGATGTACTAAAAAAATTTTTTTTAGATCGAGGATGTACTAAAAAATTTTTTTTCAATCGAGGATGTACTAAAAAAAATTTTTTCATATCAAGGATGTACTAAAAAAATTTTTTTTAGATCGAGGATGTACTAAAAAAATTTTTTTAGATCGAGGATGTACTAAAAAAATTTTTTCATATCAAGGATGTACTAAAAAAATTTTTTTTAGATCGAGGATGTACTAAAAAAATTTTTTTAGATCGAGGATGTACTAAAAAATTTTTTTTTAAATCGAGGATGTACTAAAAAAATTTTTTTAGATCGAGGATGTACTAAAAAAAGTTTTTTCATATCAAGGATGTACTAAAAAAATTTTTTTAGATCGAGGATGTACTAAAAAAATTTTTTTTAGGTCGAGGATGTACTAAAAAAATTTTTTTAGATCGAGGATGTACTAAAAAAATTTTTTTTAGGTCGAGGATGTACTAAAAAAATTTTTTTAGATCGAGGATGTACTAAAAAAATTTTTTTTAGATCGAGGATGTACTAAAAAAAATTTTTTAAATCGAGGATGTACTAAAAAAATTTTTTTTAAATCGAGGATGTACTAAAAAAATTTTTTTAGATCGAGGATGTACTAAAAAAATTTTTTTTAGGTCGAGGATGTACTAACAAAATTTTTTCAGATCGAGGATGTACTAAAAAAATTTTTTTTAGGTCGAGGATGTACTAAAAAAATTTTTTTAGATCGAGGATGTACTAAAAAAATTTTTTTTAGATCGAGGATGTACTAAAAAAATTTTTTTAGATCGAGGATGTACTATAAAAATTTTTTTTAAATCGAGGATGTACTAAAAAAATTTTTTTAGATCGAGGATGTACTAAAAAAATTTTTTTTAGATCGAGGATGTACTAAAAAAATTTTTTTAGATCGAGGATGTGCTAAAAAAATTTTTTTTAGATCGAGGATGTACTAAAAAATTTTTTTTAAATCGAGGATGTACTAAAAAAAATTTTTTCATATCAAGGATGTACTAAAAAAATTTTTTTTAGATCGAGGATGTACTAAAAAAATTTTTTTAGATCGAGGATGTACTAAAAAAATTTTTTTTAGATCGAGGATGTACTACAAAAATTTTTTTAGGTCGAGGATGTACTAAAAAAATTTTTTTTAGATCGAGGATGTACTAAAAAAATTTTTTTAGGTCGAGGATGTACTAAAAAAATTTTTTTTAGGTCGAGGATGTACTAAAAAAATTTTTTTAGATCGAGGATGTACTAAAAAAATTTTTTTTAAATCGAGGATGTACTAAAAAAATTTTTTTAGATCGAGGATGTACTAAAAAAATTTTTTTTAGGTCGAGGATGTACTAAAAAAATTTTTTTAAATCGAGGATGTACTAAAAAAATTTTTTTTAGGTCGAGGATGTACTAAAAAAATTTTTTTAGATCGAGGATGTACTAAAAAAATTTTTTTTAGATCGAGGATGTACTAAAAAATTTTTTTTAAATCGAGGATGTACTAAAAAAATTTTTTTTAAATCGAGGATGTACTAAAAAAATTTTTTTAGATCGAGGATGTACTAAAAAAATTTTTTTTAGATCGAGGATGTACTAAAAAAATTTTTTTAGATCGAGGATGTACTAAAAAAATTTTTTTTAGATCGAGGATGTACTAAAAAATTTTTTTTAAATCGAGGATGTACTAAAAAAAATTTTTTCATATCAAGGATGTACTAAAAAAATTTTTTTTAAATCGAGGATGTACTAAAAAAATTTTTTTAGATCGAGGACGTACTAAAAAAATTTTTTATAGGTCGAGGATGTACTAAAAAAATTTTTTTTAGGTCGAGGATGTACTAAAAAAATTTGTTTAGATCTTGGATGTACTAAAAAAATTTTTTTTAGATCGAGGATGTACTAAAAAAATTTTTTTAAATCGAGGATGTACTAAAAAAATTTTTTTTAAATCGAGGATGTACTAAAAAAATTTTTTTAGATCGAGGATGTACTAAAAAAATTTTTTTTAGATCGAGGATGTACTAAAAAAAATTTTTTAGATCGAGGATGTACTTAAAAATTTTTTTTTAGATCGAGGATGTACTAAAAAATTTTTTTTAAATCGAGGATGTACTAAAAAAAATTTTTTCATATCAAATATGTACTAAAAAAATTTTTTTTAAATCGAGGATGTACTAAAAAAATTTTTTTAGATCGAGGATGTACTAAAAAAATTTTTTTTAGGTCGAGGATGTACTAAAAAAATTTTTTTAGATCGAGGATGTACTAAAAAAATTTTTTTTAAATCGAGGATGTACTAAAAAAATTTTTTTTAGATCGAGGATGTACTAAAAAAATTTTTTTAAATCGAGGATGTACTAAAAAAATTTTTTTTAAATCGAGGATGTACTAAAAAAATTTTTTTAGATCGAGGATGTACTAAAAAAATTTTTTTTAGATCGAGGATGTACTAAAAAATTTTTTTTAGGTCGAGGATGTACTAAAAAAATTTTTTTTAGGTCGAGGATGTACTAAAAAAATTTTTTTAGATCGAGGATGTACTAAAAAAATTTTTTTTAGGTCGAGGATGTACTAAAAAAATTTTTTTTAGGTCGAGGATGTACTAAAAAAATTTTTTTAGATCGAGGATGTACTAAAAAAATTTTTTTTAGGTCGAGGATGTACTAAAAAAATTTGTTTAGATCTTGGATGTACTAAAAAAATTTTTTTTAGATCGAGGATGTACTAAAAAAATTTTTTTAAATCGAGGATGTACTAAAAAAATTTTTTTTAAATCGAGGATGTACTAAAAAAATTTTTTTAGATCGAGGATGTACTAAAAAAATTTTTTTTAGATCGAGGATGTACTAAAAAAATTTTTTTAGATCGAGGATGTACTTAAAAATTTTTTTTTAGATCGAGGATGTACTAAAAAATTTTTTTTAAATCGAGGATGTACTAAAAAAAATTTTTTCATATCAAATATGTACTAAAAAAATTTTTTTTAAATCGAGGATGTACTAAAAAAATTTTTTTAGATCGAGGATGTACTAAAAAAATTTTTTTTACGTCGAGGATGTACTAAAAAAATTTTTTTAGATCGAGGATGTACTAAAAAAATTTTTTTTAGGTCGAGGATGTACTAAAAAAATTTTTTTAGATCGAGGATGTACTAAAAAAATTTTTTTTAAATAGAGGATGTACTAAAAAAATTTTTTTTAGATCGAGGATGTACTAAAAAAATTTTTTTTAAATCGAGGATGTACTAAAAAAATTTTTTTTAAATCGAGGATGTACTAAAAAAATTTTTTTAGATCGAGGATGTACTAAAAAAATTTTTTTTAGATCGAGGATGTACTAAAAAATTTTTTTTAGGTCGAGGATGTACTAAAAAAATTTTTTTTAGGTCGAGGATGTACTAAAAAAATTTTTTTAGATCGAGGATGTACTAAAAAAATTTTTTTTAAATCGAGGATGTACTAAAAAAATTTTTTTAGATCGAGGATGTACTAAAAAAATTTTTTTTAGGTCGAGGATGTACTAAAAAAATTTTTTTAGATCGAGGATGTACTAAAAAAATTTTTTTTAGGTCGAGGATGTACTAAAAAAATTTTTTTAGATCGAGGATGTACTAAAAAAATTTTTTTTAGATCGAGGATGTACTAAAAAAATTTTTTTAAATCGAGGATATACTAAAAAAATTTTTTTTAGATCGAGGATGTACTAAAAAAATTTTTTTAAATCGAGGATGTACTAAAAAAATTTTTTTTAAATCGAGGATGTACTAAAAAAATTTTTTAGATCGAGGATGTACTAAAAAAAATTTTTTTAGATCGAGGATGTACTAAAAAAATTTTTTTAGGTCGAGGATGTACTAAAAAAATTTTTTTTAGGTCGAGGATGTACTAAAAAAATTTTTTTACATCGAGGATGTACTAAAAAAATTTTTTTTAAATCGAGGATGTACTAAAAAAATTTTTTTAGATCGAGGATGTACTAAAAAAATTTTTTTAGGTCGAGGATGTACTAAAAAAATTTTTTTAGATCGAGGATGTACTAAAAAAATTTTTTTTTAGGTCGAGGATGTACTAAAAAAATTTTTTTAGATCGAGGATGTACTAAAAAAATTTTTTTTAGATCGAGGATGTACTAAAAAAATTTTTTTAAATCGAGGATGTACTAAAAAAATTTTTTTTAAATCGAGGATGTACTAAAAAAATTTTTTTAGATCGAGGATGTACTAAAAAAATTTTTTTTAGATCGAGGATGTACTAAAAAAATTTTTTTAGATCGAGGATGTACTAAAAAAATTTTTTTTAGATCGAGGATGTACTAAAAAATTTTTTTTAAATCGAGGATGTACTAAAAAAATTTTTTTAAATCGAGGATGTACTAAAAAAATTTTTTTTAAATCGAGGATGTACTAAAAAAATTTTTTTTAGATCGAGGATGTACTAAAAAAATTTTTTTTAGGTCGAGGATGTACTAAAAAAATTTTTTTAGATCGAGGATGTACTAAAAAAATTTTTTTTAGGTCGAGGATGTACTAAAAAAATTTTTTTAGATCGAGGATGTACTAAAAAAATTTTTTTTAAATCGAGGATGTACTAAAAAAATTTTTTTAGATCGAGGATGTACTAAAAAAATTTTTTTTAGATCGAGGATGTACTAAAAAAATTTTTTTAGGTCGAGGATGTACTAAAAAAATTTTTTTTAGGTCGAGGATGTACTAAAAAAATTTTTTTAGATCGAGGATGTACTAAAAAAATTTTTTTTAAATCGAGGATGTACTAAAAAAATTTTTTTAGATCGAGGATGTACTAAAAAAATTTTTTTTAGGTCGAGGATGTACTAAAAAAATTTTTTTAGATCGAGGATGTACTAAAAAAATTTTTTTTAGGTCGAGGATGTACTAAAAAAATTTTTTTAGATCGAGGATGTACTAAAAAAATTTTTTTTAGGTCGAGGATGTACTAAAAAAATTTTTTTAGATCGAGGATGTACTAAAAAAATTTTTTTAGATCGAGGATGTACTAAAAAAATTTTTTTAAATCGAGGATGTACTAAAAAAATTTTTTTTAAATCGAGGATGTACTAAAAAAATTTTTTTAGATCGAGGATGTACTAAAAAAATTTTTTTTAGATCGAGGATGTACTAAAAAAATTTTTTTAGATCGAGGATGTACTAAAAAATTTTTTTTTAGATCGAGGATGTACTAACAAATTTTTTTTAAATCGAGGATGTACTAAAAAAAATTTTTTCATATCAAATATGTACTAAAAAAATTTTTTTTAAATCGAGGATGTACTAAAAAAATTTTTTTAGATCGAGGATGTACTAAAAAAATTTTTTTTACGTCGAGGATGTACTAAAAAAATTTTTTTTAGGTCGAGGATGTACTAAAAAAATTTTTTTAGATCGAGGATGTACTAAAAAATTTTTTTTAAATCGAGGATGTACTAAAAAAATTTTTTTAGATCGAGGATGTACTAAAAAAATTTTTTTTAGGTCGAGGATGTACTAAAAAAATTTTTTTAGATCGAGGATGTACTAAAAAAATTTTTTTTAGGTCGAGGATGTACTAAAAAAATTTTTTTAGATCGAGGATGTACTAAAAAAATTTTTTTTAAATCGAGGATGTACTAAAAAAATTTTTTTAGATCGAGGATGTACTAAAAAAATTTTTTTTAGATCGAGGATGTACTAAAAAATTTTTTTTAAATCGAGGATGTACTAAAAAAAATTTTTTCATATTAAGGATGTACTAAAAAAATTTTTTTTAGATCGAGGATGTACTAAAAAAATTTTTTTAGATCGAGGATGTACTAAAAAAATTTTTTTTAAATCGAGGATGTACTAAAAAAATTTTTTTAGATCGAGGATGTACTAAAAAAATTTTTTTTAAATCGAGGATGTACTAAAAAAATTTTTTTAGATCGAGGATGTACTAAAAAAATTTTTTTTAGGTCGAGGATGTACTAAAAAAATTTTTTTAAATCGAGGATGTACTAAAAAAATTTTTTTTAAATCGAGGATGTACTAAAAAATTTTTTTTAGATCGAGGATGTACTAAAAAAATTTTTTTTAGGTCGAGGATGTACTAAAAAAATTTTTTTAGATCGAGGATGTACTAAAAAAATTTTTTTTAGGTCGAGGATGTACTAAAAAAATTTTTTTAGATCGAGGATGTACTAAAAAAATTTTTTTTAGATCGAGGATGTACTAAAAAAATTTTTTTAAATCGAGGATGTACTAAAAAAATTTTTTTTAATTCGAGGATGTACTAAAAAAATTTTTTTAGATCGAGGATGTACTAAACAAATTTTTTTTAGATCGAGGATGAACTAAAAAAATTTTTTTAGATCGAGGATGTACTAAAAAAATTTTTTTTAAATCGAGGATGTACTAAAAAAATTTTTTTAGATCGAGGATGTACTAAAAAAATTTTTTTAGATCGAGGATGTACTAAAAAAATTTTTTTAGATCGAGGATGTGCTAAAAAAATTTTTTTTAGATCGAGGATGTACTAAAAAATTTTTTTTAAATCGAGGATGTACTAAAAAAAATTTTTTCATATCAAGGATGTACTAAAAAAATTTTTTTTAGATCGAGGATGTACTAAAAATATTTTTTTTAGATCGAGGATGTACTAAAAAAATTTTTTTAAATCGAGGATGTACTAAAAAAATTTTTTGAAATCGAGGATGTACTAAAAAAATTTTTTTTAAATCGAGGATGTACTAAAAAATTTTTTTTTAAATCGAGGATGTACTAAAAAAATTTTTTTAGATCGAGGATGTACTAAAAAAAATTTTTTCATATCAAGGATGTACTAAAAAAATTTTTTTTAGATCGAGGATGTACTAAAAAAATTTTTTTAAATCGAGGATGTACTAAAAAAATTTTTTTTAAATCGAGGATGTACTAAAAAAATTTTTTTAGATCGAGGATGTACTAAAAAAATTTTTTTTAGGTCGAGGATGTACTAAAAAAATTTTTTTAGATCGAGGATGTTTTAAAAAAATTTTTTTTAGATCGAGGATGTACTAAAAAAATTTTTTTAAATCGAGGATGTACTAAAAAAATTTTTTTTAAATCGAGGATGTACTAAAAAAATTTTTTTAGATCGAGGATGTACTAAAAAAATTTTTTTTAGGTCGAGGATGTACTAAAAAAATTTTTTTAGATCGAGGATGTACTAAAAAAATTTTTTTTAGGTCGAGGATGTACTAAAAAAATTTTTTTAGATCGAGGATGTACTAAAAAAATTTTTTTTAGATCGAGGATGTACTAAAAAATTTTTTTTAAATCGAGGATGTACTAAAAAAAATTTTTTCATATCAAGGATGTACTAAAAAAATTTTTTTTAGATTGAGGATGTACTAAAAAAATTTTTTTAGATCGAGGATGTACTAAAAAAATTTTTTCATATCAAGGATGTACTAAAAAAATTTTTTTTAGATCGAGGATGTACTAAAAAAATTTTTTTAGATCGAGGATGTACTAAAAAATTTTTTTTTAAATCGAGGATGTACTAAAAAATTTTTTTTAGATCGAGGATGTACTAAAAAAAATTTTTTCATATCAAGGATGTACTAAAAAAATTTTTTTAGATCGAGGATGTACTAAAAAAATTTTTTTTAGGTCGAGGATGTACTAAAAAAATTTTTTTAGATCGAGGATGTACTAAAAAAATTTTTTTTAGGTCGAGGATGTACTAAAAAAATTTTTTTAGATCGAGGATGTACTAAAAAAATTTTTTTTAGATCGAGGATGTACTAAAAAAATTTTTTTAAATCGAGGATGTACTAAAAAAATTTTTTTTAAATCGAGGATGTACTAAAAAAATTTTTTTAGATCGAGGATGTACTAAAAAAATTTTTTTTAGGTCGAGGATGTACTAAAAAAATTTTTTTAGATCGAGGATGTACTAAAAAAATTTTTTTTAGGTCGAGGATGTACTAAAAAAATTTTTTTAGATCGAGGATGTACTAAAAAAATTTTTTTTAGATCGAGGATGTACTAAAAAAATTTTTTTAAATCGAGGATGTACTAAAAAAATTTTTTTTAAATCGAGGATGTACTAAAAAAATTTTTTTAGATCGAGGATGTACTAAAAAAATTTTTTTTAGATCGAGGATGTACTAAAAAAATTTTTTTAGATCGAGGATGTACTATAAAAATTTTTTTTAAATCGAGGATGTACTAAAAAAATTTTTTTAGATCGAGGATGTACTAAAAAAATTTTTTTTAGATCGAGGATGTACTAAAAAAATTTTTTAGATCGAGGATGTGCTAAAAAAATTTTTTTTAGATCGAGGATGTACTAAAAAATTTTTTTTAAATCGAGGATGTACTAAAAAAAATTTTTTCATATCAAGGATGTACTAAAAAAATTTTTTTTAGATCGAGGATGTACTAAAAAAATTTTTTTTAGATCGAGGATGTACTAAAAAAATTTTTTTAAATCGAGGATGTACTAAAAAAAATTTTTTAAATCGAGGATGTACTAAAAAAATTTTTTTTAAATCGAGGATGTACTAAAAAAATTTTTTTAAATCGAGGATGTACTAAAAAAATTTTTTTAGATCGAGGATGTACTAAAAAAATTTTTTTTAGATCGAGGATGTACTAAAAAAATTTTTTTAGGTCGAGGATGTACTAAAAAAATTTTTTTTAGATCGAGGATGTACTAAAAAAATTTTTTTAGGTCGAGGATGTACTAAAAAAATTTTTTTAGGTCGAGGATGTACTAAAAAAATTTTTTTAGATCGAGGATGTACTAAAAAAATTTTTTTTAAATCGAGGATGTACTAAAAAAATTTTTTTAGATCGAGGATGTACTAAAAAATTTTTTTTTAGATCGAGGATGTACTAAAAAAATTTTTTTAGATCGAGGATGTACTAAAAAAATTTTTTTTAGATCGAGGATGTACTAAAAAATTTTTTTTAAATCGAGGATGTACTAAAAAAAATTTTTTCATATCAAGGATGTACTAAAAAAATTTTTTTTAAATCGAGGATGTACTAAAAAAATTTTTTTAGATCGAGGATGTACTAAAAAAATTTTTTTTAGGTCGAGGATGTACTAAAAAAATTTTTTTTAGGTCGAGGATGTACTAAAAAAATTTGTTTAGATCTTGGATGTACTAAAAAAATTTTTTTTAGATCGAGGATGTACTAAAAAAATTTTTTTAAATCGAGGATGTACTAAAAAAATTTTTTTTAAATCGAGGATGTACTAAAAAAATTTTTTTAGATCGAGGATGTACTAAAAAAATTTTTTTTAGATCGAGGATGTACTAAAAAAATTTTTTTAGATCGAGGATGTACTTAAAAATTTTTTTTTAGATCGAGGATGTACTAAAAAATTTTTTTTAAATCGAGGATGTACTAAAAAAAATTTTTTCATATCAAATATGTACTAAAAAAATTTTTTTTAAATCGAGGATGTACTAAAAAAATTTTTTTAGATCGAGGATGTACTAAAAAAATTTTTTTTACGTCGAGGATGTACTAAAAAAATTTTTTTTAGGTCGAGGATGTACTAAAAAAATTTTTTTAGATCGAGGATGTACTAAAAAATTTTTTTTAAATCGAGGATGTACTAAAAAAATTTTTTTAGATCGAGGATGTACTAAAAAAATTTTTTTTAGGTCGAGGATGTACTAAAAAAATTTTTTTAGATCGAGGATGTACTAAAAAAATTTTTTTTAGGTCGAGGATGTACTAAAAAAATTTTTTTAGATCGAGGATGTACTAAAAAAATTTTTTTTAAATCGAGGATGTACTAAAAAAATTTTTTTAGATCGAGGATGTACTAAAAAAATTTTTTTTAGATCGAGGATGTACTAAAAAATTTTTTTTAAATCGAGGATGTACTAAAAAAAATTTTTTCATATCAAGGATGTACTAAAAAAATTTTTTTTAGATCGAGGATGTACTAAAAAAATTTTTTTAGATCGAGGATGTACTAAAAAAATTTTTTTTAAATCGAGGATGTACTAAAAAAATTTTTTTAGATCGAGGATGTACTAAAAAAATTTTTTTTAGGTCGAGGATGTACTAAAAAAATTTTTTTAGATCGAGGATGTACTAAAAAAATTTTTTTTAGGTCGAGGATGTACTAAAAAAATTTTTTTAGATCGAGGATGTACTAAAAAAATTTTTTTTAAATCGAGGATGTACTAAAAAAATTTTTTTTAGATCGAGGATGTACTAAAAAAATTTTTTTAAATCGAGGATGTACTAAAAAAATTTTTTTTAAATCGAGGATGTACTAAAAAAATTTTTTTAGATCGAGGATGTACTAAAAAAATTTTTTTTAAATCGAGGATGTACTAAAAAAATTTTTTTAGATCGAGGATGTACTAAAAAATTTTTTTTAAATCGAGGATGTACTAAAAAAATTTTTTTAGATCGAGGATGTACTAAAAAAATTTTTTTTAGGTCGAGGATGTACTAAAAAAATTTTTTTAGATCGAGGATGTACTAAAAAAATTTTTTTTAGGTCGAGGATGTACTAAAAAAATTTTTTTAGATCGAGGATGTACTAAAAAAATTTTTTTTAAATCGAGGATGTACTAAAAAAATTTTTTTAGATCGAGGATGTACTAAAAAAATTTTTTTTAGATCGAGGATGTACTAAAAAATTTTTTTTAAATCGAGGATGTACTAAAAAAAATTTTTTCATATCAAGGATGTACTAAAAAAATTTTTTTAAATCGAGGATGTACTAAAAAAATTTTTTTAGATCGAGGATGTACTAAAAAAATTTTTTTTAAATCGAGGATGTACTAAAAAAATTTTTTTAGATCGAGGATGTACTAAAAAAATTTTTTTTAGGTCGAGGATGTACTAAAAAAATTTTTTTAGATCGAGGATGTACTAAAAAAATTTTTTTTAGATCGAGGATGTACTAAAAAAATTTTTTTAAATCGAGGATGTACTAAAAAAATTTTTTTTAATTCGAGGATGTACTAAAAAAATTTTTTTAGATCGAGGATGTACTAAACAAATTTTTTTTAGATCGAGGATGTACTAAAAAAATTTTTTTAGATCGAGGATGTACTAAAAAAATTTTTTTTAAATCGAGGATGTACTAAAAAAATTTTTTTAGATCGAGGATGTACTAAAAAAATTTTTTTAGATCGAGGATGTACTAAAAAAATTTTTTTAGATCGAGGATGTGCTAAAAAAATTTTTTTTAGATCGAGGATGTACTAAAAAATTTTTTTTAAATCGAGGATGTACTAAAAAAAATTTTTTCATATCAAGGATGTACTAAAAAAATTTTTTTTAGATCGAGGATGTACTAAAAAAATTTTTTTTAGATCGAGGATGTACTAAAAAAATTTTTTTAAATCGAGGATGTACTAAAAAAATTTTTTGAAATCGAGGATGTACTAAAAAAATTTTTTTTAAATCGAGGATGTACTAAAAAATTTTTTTTTTAAATCGAGGATGTACTAAAAAAATTTTTTTAGATCGAGGATGTACTAAAAAAAATTTTTTCATATCAAGGATGTACTAAAAAAATTTTTTTAAATCGAGGATGTACTAAAAAAATTTTTTGAAATCGAGGATGTACTAAAAAAATTTTTTTTAAATCGAGGATGTACTAAAAAATTTTTTTTTTAAATCGAGGATGTACTAAAAAAATTTTTTTAGATCGAGGATGTACTAAAAAAAATTTTTTCATATCAAGGATGTACTAAAAAAATTTTTTTTAGATCGAGGATGTACTAAAAAAATTTTTTTAAATCGAGGATGTACTAAAAAAATTTTTTTTAAATCGAGGATGTACTAAAAAAATTTTTTTAGATCGAGGATGTACTAAAAAAATTTTTTTTAGGTCGAGGATGTACTAAAAAAATTTTTTTAGATCGAGGATGTACTAAAAAAATTTTTTTTAGATCGAGGATGTACTAAAAAATTTTTTTTAAATCGAGGATGTACTAAAAAAAATTTTTTCATATCAAGGATGTACTAAAAAAATTTTTTTTAGATCGAGGATGTACTAAAAAAATTTTTTTAAATCGAGGATGTACTAAAAAAATTTTTTTTAAATCGAGGATGTACTAAAAAAATTTTTTTAGATCGAGGATGTACTAAAAAAATTTTTTTTAGGTCGAGGATGTACTAAAAAAATTTTTTTAGATCGAGGATGTACTAAAAAAATTTTTTTTAGATCGAGGATGTACTAAAAAAATTTTTTTAAATCGAGGATGTACTAAAAAAATTTTTTGAAATCGAGGATGTACTAAAAAAATTTTTTTTAAATCGAGGATGTACTAAAAAATTTTTTTTTTAAATCGAGGATGTACTAAAAAAATTTTTTTAGATCGAGGATGTACTAAAAAAAATTTTTTCATATCAAGGATGTACTAAAAAAATTTTTTTAAATCGAGGATGTACTAAAAAAATTTTTTGAAATCGAGGATGTACTAAAAAAATTTTTTTTAAATCGAGGATGTACTAAAAAATTTTTTTTTTAAATCGAGGATGTACTAAAAAAATTTTTTTAGATCGAGGATGTACTAAAAAAAATTTTTTCATATCAAGGATGTACTAAAAAAATTTTTTTTAGGTCGAGGATGTACTAAAAAAATTTTTTTAGATCGAGGATGTACTAAAAAAATTTTTTTTAGATCGAGGATGTACTAAAAAAATTTTTTTAGATCGAGGATGTACTAAAAAAATTTTTTTAGATCGAGGATGTACTAAAAAATTTTTTTTAGATCGAGGATGTACTAAAAAAATTTTTTTAGATCGAGGATGTGCTAAAAAAATTTTTTTAAATCGAGGATGTACTAAAAAAATTTTTTTAGATCGAGGATGTACTAAAAAAATTTTTTTTAAATCGAGGATGTACTAAAAAATTTTTTTTAGATCGAGGATGTGCTAAAAAAATTTTTTTTAGATCGAGGATGTACTAAGAAATTTTTTTAGATCGAGGATGTACTAAAAAAATTTTTTTAGATCGAGGATGTACTAAAAAATTTTTTTTAGATCGAGGATGTACTAAAAAAATTTTTTTAGATCGAGGATGTGCTAAAAAAATTTTTTTTAGATCGAGGATGTACTAAAAAATTTTTTTAGATCGAGGATGTGCTAAAAAACTTTTTTTTAGGTCGAGGATGTACTAAAAAAATTTTTTTAGATCGAGGATGTACTAAAAAAATTTTTTTTAGATCGAGGATGTACTAAAAAAATTTTTTTAGATCGAGGATGTACTAAAAAAATTTTTTTAGATCGAGGATGTACTAAAAAAATTTTTTTAAATCGAGGATGTACTAAAAAAATTTTTTTAGATCGAGGATGTACTAAAAAAATTTTTTTTAAATCGAGGATGTACTAAAAAATTTTTTTTAGATCGAGGATGTGCTAAAAAAATTTTTTTTAGATCGAGGATGTACTAAAAAAATTTTTTTAGATCGAGGATGTACTAAAAAAATTTTTTTAGATCGAGGATGTACTAAAAAATTTTTTTTAGATCGAGGATGTACTAAAAAAATTTTTTTAGATCGAGGATGTGCTAAAAAAATTTTTTTTAGATCGAGGATGTACTAAAAAAATTTTTTTAGATCGAGGATGTACTAAAAAAATTTTTTTTAGATCGAGGATGTACTAAAAAAATTTTTTTAAATCGAGGATGTACTAAAAAAATTTTTTTAGATCGAGGATGTACTAAAAAAATTTTTTTAGATCGAGGATGTACTAAAAAATTTTTTTTAGGTCGAGGATGTACTAAAAAAATTTTTTTTAGGTCGAGGATGTACTAAAAAAATTTTTTTAGATCGAGGATGTACTAAAAAAATTTTTTTTAAATCGAGGATGTACTAAAAAATTTTTTTTAGATCGAGGATGTACTAAAAAAATTTTTTAGATCGAGGATGTACTAAAAAAATTTTTTTAGATCGAGGATGTACTAAAAAAATTTTTTTTAGGTCGAGGATGTACTAAAAAAATTTTTTTAGATCGAGGATGTACTAAAAAAATTTTTTTAGATCGAGGATGTACTAAAAAAATTTTTTTAAATCGAGGATGTACTAAAAAAATTTTTTTTAAATCAAGGATGTACTAAAAAAATTTTTTTAGATCGAGGATGTACTAAAAAAATTTTTTTTAAATCGAGGATGTACTAAAAAAATTTTTTTAGATCGAGGATGTACTAAAAAAATTTTTTTTAGATCGAGGATGTACTAAAAAAATTTTTTTTAGATCGAGGATGTACTAAAAAAATTTTTTTAGATCGAGGATGTACTAAAAAAATTTTTTTAGATCGAGGATGTACTAAAAAATTTTTTTTTAAATCGAGGATGTACTAAAAAAATTTTTTTAGATCGAGGATGTACTAAAAAAATTTTTTTAGATCGAGGATGTACTAAAAAAATTTTTTTAAATCGAGGATGTACTAAAAAAATTTTTTTTAGGTCGAGGATGTACTAAAAAAATTTTTTTAGATCGAGGATGTACTAAAAAAATTTTTTTTAAATCGAGGATGTACTAAAAAATTTTTTTTAGATCGAGGATGTACTAAAAAAATTTTTTTTAGGTCGAGGATGTACTAAAAAAATTTTTTTTAGGTCGAGGATGTACTAAAAAAATTTTTTTTAAATCGAGGATGTACTAAAAAATTTTTTTTAGATCGAAGATGTACTAAAAAAATTTTTTTAGATCGATGATGTACTAAAAAATTTTTTTAGTTCGAGGATGTACTAAAAAAATTTTTTTCATACCAAGGATGTACTAAAAAAATTTTTTTTAGATCGAGGATGTACTAAAAAAATTTTTTTTAGATCGAGGATGTACTAAAAAATTTTTTTTACATCGAGGATGTACTAAAAAATTTTTTTTCATATCAAGGATGTACTAAAAAAATTTTTTTTAGATCGAGGATGTACTAAAAAATTTCTTTAGATCGAGGATGTACTAAAAAAATTTTTTTCATATCAAGGATGTACTAAAAAAATTTTTTTTAGATCGAGGATGTACTAAAAAAATTTTTTTTATCGAGGATGTACAAAAAAAATTTTTTTTAGATCGAGGATGTACTAAAAAAATTTTTTTAGATCGAGGATGTACTAAAAAAATTTTTTTTGATCGAGGATGTACTTAAAAAAATTTTTTTTAGATCGAGGATGTACTAAAAAAAATTTTTTAGATCGAGGATGTACTAAAAAAATTTTTTTAGATCGAGGATGTACTAAAAAAATTTTTTTAGATCGAGGATGTACTAAAAAAAATTTTTTCATATCAAGGATGTACTAAAAAAATTTTTTGTAGATCGAGGATGTACTAAAAAAATTTTTTTTGATCTAGGATGTACTAAAAAAATTTTTTTCATATCAAGGATGTACTAAAAAAATTTTTTTTAGATCGAGGATGTACTAAAAAAATTTTTTTTGATCGAGGATGTACTAAAAAATTTTTTTTTAGATCGAGGATGTACTAAAAAAATTTTTTTAGATCGAGGATGTACTAAAAAAATTTTTTTCATATCAAGGATGTACTAAAAAATTTTTTTTTAGATCGAGGATGTACTAAAAAAATTTTTTTTGATCGAGGATGTACTAAAAAAATTTTTTTCATATCAAGGATGTACTAAAAAAATTTTTTTTAGATCGAGGATGTACTAAAAAAATTTTTTTTGATTGAGGATGTATTAAAAAAATTTTTTTTGATCGAGGATGTACTAAAAAAATTTTTTTCATATCAAGGATGTACTAAAAAATTTTTTTTTTAGATCGAGGATGTACTAAAAAAAATTTTTTTAGATCGAGGATGTACTTAAAAAATTTTTTGATCGAGGATGTACTAAAAAAATTTTTTTTAGATCGAGGATGTACTAAAAAATTTTTTTTAGATCGAGGATGTACTAAAAAAATTTTTTTTAGATCGAGGATGTACTAAAAAATTTTTTTAGATCGAGGATGTACTAAAAAAATTTTTTTAAGATCGAGGATGTGCTAAAAAAAATTGTTTTAGATCGAGGATGTGCTAAAAAAATTTTTTTTTGATCGAGGATGTACTTAAAAATTTTTTTTAGATCGAGGATGTACTAAAAAATTTTTTTTAGATCGAGGATGTACTAAAAAAATTTTTTTTAGATCGAGGATGTACTAAAAAATTTTTTTAGATCGAGGATGTACTAAAAAAATTTTTTTAGATCGATGATTTACTAAAAAAATTTTTTTCGTATCAAGGATGTACTAAAAAAATTTTTTTTGATCGAGGATGTACTAAAAAATTTTTTTTTAGATCGAGGATGTACTAAAAAAAATTTTTTCATATCAAGGATGTACTAAAAAAATTTTTTTTAGATCGAGGATGTACTAAAAAAAATTTTTTTGATCGAAGATGTACAAAAAAAATTTTTTTTAAATCGAGGATGTACTAAAAAAATTTTTTTAGATCGAGGATGTACTAAAAAAATTTTTTTTAGATCGAGGATGTACTGAAAAAATTTTTTTTGATCGAGGATGTACTAAAAAATTTTTTTTAGATCGAGGATGTACTAAAAAAATTTTTTTTGATCGAGGATGTTTTAAAAAAATTTTTTTTGATCGAGGATGTACTAAAAAAATTTTTTTAGATCGAGGATGTACTAAAAAAATTTTTTTAGATCGAGGATGTACTAAAAAAATTTTTTTAGATCGAGGATGTACTAAAAAATTTTTTTTAGATCGAGGATGTACTAAAAAAATTTTTTTAGATCGAGGATGTACTAAAAAAATTTTTTTTAGATCGAGGATGTACTAAAAAAATTTTTTCATATCAAGAATGTACTAAAAAAATTTTTTTTAGATCGAGGATGTACTAAAAAAATTTTTTTTGATCGAGGATGTACTAAAAAAATTTTTTTTAGATCGAGGATGTACTAAAAAATTTTTTTCATATCAAGGATGTACTAAAAAAATTTTTTTTGATCGAGGATGTACTAAAAAAATTTTTTTTAGATCGAGGATGTACTAAACAAATTTTTTTAGATCGAGGATTTACTAAAAAAATTTTTTAGATCGAGGATGTACTAAAAAAAATTTTTTCATATCAAGGATGTACTAAAAAAATTTTTTTTAGATCGAGGATGTACTAAAAAAATTTTTTTTGATCGAGGATGTACTAAAAAAATTTTTTTAGATCGAGGATGTACTAAAAAAATTTTTTTTAGATCGAGGATGTACTAAAAAAATTTTTTTTGATCGAGGATGTACTAAAAAATTTTTTTTAGATCAAGGATGTACTAAAAAAATTTTTTTTGATCGAGGATGTACTAAAAAAATTTTTTTAGATCGAGGATGTACTAAAAAAATTTTTTTTAGATCGAGGATGTACTAAAAAAATTTTTTTAGATCGAGGATGTACTAAAAAAATTTTTTTAGATCGAGGATGTACTAAAAAAATTTTTTTAGATCGAGGATGTACTAAAAAAATTTTTTTCATATCAAGGATGTACTAAAAAAATTTTTTTTAGATCGAGGATGTACTAAAAAAATTTTTTTTGATCGAGGATGTACTAAAAAAATTTTTTTTGATCGAGGATGTACTAAAAAAATTTTTTTTAGATCGAGGATGTACTAAAAAAATTTTTTTTGATCGAGGATGTACTAAAAAAATTTTTTTTGATCGAGGATGTACTAAAAAAATTTTTTTTAAATCGAGGATGTACTAAAAAATTTTTTTAGATCGAGGATGTACTAAAAAAATTTTTTTCATATCAAGGATGTACTAAAAAAATTTTTTTTAGATCGAGGATGTACTAAAAAAATTTTTTTTGATCGAGGATGTACTAAAAAAATTTTTTTTGATCGAGGATGTACTAAAAAAATTTTTTTTAAATCGAGGATGTACTAAAAAAATTTTTTTTAGATCGAGGATTTACTAAAAAAAATTTTTTAGATCGAGGATGTACTAAAAAAAATTTTTTCATATCAAGGATGTACTAAAAAATTTTTTTTTAGATCGAGGATGTACTAAAAAAATTTTTTTGATCGAGGATGTACTAAAAAAATTTTTTTCATATCAAGGATATACTAAACAATTTTTTTTTAGATCGAGGATGTACTAAAAAAAATTTTTTTGATCGAGGATGTACTAAAAAAATTTTTTTTAGATCGAGGATGTACTAAAAAAATTTTTTTTGATCGAGGATGTACTAAAAAAATTTTTTTAGATCGAGGATGTACTAAAAAAATTTTTTTTAGATCGAGGATGTACTAAAAAAATTTTTTTAGATCGAGGATGTACTAAAAAATTTTTTTCATATCAAGGATGTACCAAAAAAATTTTTTTTAGATCGAGGATGTACTAAAAAAATTTTTTTAGATCGAGGATGTACTAAAAAAATTTTTTTCATATCAAGGATGTACTAAAAAAATTTTTTTTAGATCGAGGATGTACTAAAAAATTTTTTTTTAGATCGAGGATGTACTAAAAAAATTTTTTTAGATCGAGGATGTACTAAAAATTTTTTTTTTAGATCGAGGATGTACTAAAAAAATTTTTTTAGATCGAGGATGTACTAAAATTTTTTTTTCATATCAAGGATGTACTAAAAAAATTTTTTTTAGATCGAGGATGTACTAAAAAAATTTTTTTTGATCGAGGATGTACTAAAAAAATTTTTTTCATATCAAGGATGTACTAAAAAAATTTTTTTTAGATCGAGGATGTACTAAAAAATTTTTTTTTAGATCGAGGATGTACTAAAAAAATTTTTTTAGATCGAGGATGTACTAAAAAATTTTTTTAGATCGAGGATGTACTAAAAAAATTTTTTTAGATCGAGGATGTACTAAAAAAATTTTTTCATATCAAGGATGTACTAAAAAAATTTTTTTTAGATCGAGGATGTACTAAAAAAATTTTTTTAGATCGAGGATGTACTAAAAAAATTTTTTTTAGATCGAGGATGTACTAATAAAATTTTTTTTGATCGAGGATGTACTAAAAAAATTTTTTTAGATCGAGGATGTACTAAAAAATTTTTTTCATATCAAGGATGTACTAAAAAAATTTTTTTTAGATCGAGGATGTACTAAAAAAATTTTTTTTGATCGAGGATGTACTAAAAAAATTTTTTTCATATCAAGGATGTACTAAAAAAATTTTTTTTAGATCGAGGATGTACTAAAAAATTTTTTTTAGATCGAGGATGTACTAAAAAAATTTTTTTAGATCGAGGATGTACTAAAAATTTTTTTTTTGATCGATGATGTACTAAAAAAATTTTTTTTAGATCGGAGATGTACTAAAAAATTTTTTTTCATATCAATGATGTACTAAAAAAATTTTTTTTAGATCGAGGATGTACTAAAAAAATTTTTTTTGATCGAGGATGTACTAAAAAAATTTTTTTCATATCAAGGATGTACTAAAAAAATTTTTTTTAGATCGAGGATGTACTAAAAAATTTTTTTTTAGATCGAGGATGTACTAAAAAAATTTTTTTAGATCGAGGATGTACTAAAAAATTTTTTTAGATCGAGGATGTACTAAAAAAATTTTTTTAGATCGAGGATGTACCAAAAAAATTTTTTCATATCAAGGATGTACTAAAAAATTTTTTTTTGATCGAGGATGTACTAAAAAAATTTTTTCATATCAAGGATTTACTAAAAAAATTTTTTTTAGATCGAGGATGTACTAAAAAATTTTTTTAGATCGAGGATGTACTAAAAAAAATTTTTTCACATCAAGGATATACTAAAAAAATTTTTTTTAGATCGAGGATGTACTAAAAAAATTTTTTTTAGATCGAGGATGTACTAAAAAATTTTTTTAGATCGAGGATGTACTAAAAAAATTTTTTTCATATCTAGGATGTACTAAAAAAATTTTTTTAGATCGAGGATGTACTAAAAAAATTTTTTTTGATCGAGGATGTACAAAAAAATTTTTTTTTAGATCGAGGATGTACTAAACAAATTGTTTTAGATCGAGGATGTACTAAAAAAATTTTTTTTGATCGAGGATGTACAAAAAAAAATTTTTTTAGATCGAGGATGTACTAAAAAAATTTTTCTAGATCGAGGATGTACTAAAAAAATTTTTTTCATATCAAGGATGTACTAAAAAAATTTTTTTTAGATCGAAGATGTACTAAAAAAATTTTTTTAGATCGATGATGTACTAAAAAATTTTTTTAGTTCGAGGATGTACTAAAAAAATTTTTTTCATACCAAGGATGTACTAAAAAAATTTTTTTTAGATCGAGGATGTACTAAAAAAATTTTTTTTAGATCGAGGATGTACTAAAAAATTTTTTTTAAATCGAGGATGTACTAAAAAATTTTTTTTCATATCAAGGATGTACTAAAAAAATTTTTTTTAGATCGAGGATGTACTAAAAAATTTTTTTAGATCGAGGATGTACTAAAAAAATTTTTTTCATATCAAGGATGTACTAAAAAAATTTTTTTTAGATCGAGGATGTACTAAAAAAATTTTTTTTATCGAGGATGTACAAAAAAAATTTTTTTTAGATCGAGGATGTACTAAAAAAATTTTTTTAGATCGAGGATGTACTAAAAAAATTTTTTTTGATCGAGGATGTACTTAAAAAAATTTTTTTTAGATCGAGGATGTACTAAAAAAAATTTTTTAGATCGAGGATGTACTAAAAAAATTTTTTTAGATCGAGGATGTACTAAAAAAATTTTTTTAGATCGAGGATGTACTAAAAAAAATTTTTTCATATCAAGGATGTACTAAAAAAATTTTTTTTAGATCGAGGATGTACTAAAAAAATTTTTTTTGATCTAGGATGTACTAAAAAAATTTTTTTCATATCAAGGATGTACTAAAAAAATTTTTTTTAGATCGAGGATGTACTAAAAAAATTTTTTTTGATCGAGGATGTACTAAAAAATTTTTTTTTAGATCGAGGATGTACTAAAAAAATTTTTTTAGATCGAGGATGTACTAAAAAAATTTTTTTCATATCAAGGATGTACTAAAAAATTTTTTTTTAGATCGAGGATGTACTAAAAAAATTTTTTTTGATCGAGGATGTACTAAAAAAATTTTTTTCATATCAAGGATGTACTAAAAAAATTTTTTTTAGATCGAGGATGTACTAAAAAAATTTTTTTTGATTGAGGATGTATTAAAAAAATTTTTTTTGATCGAGGATGTACTAAAAAAATTTTTTTCATATCAAGGATGTACTAAAAAATTTTTTTTTTAGATCGAGGATGTACTAAAAAAAATTTTTTTAGATCGAGGATGTACTTAAAAAATTTTTTGATCGAGGATGTACTAAAAAAATTTTTTTTAGATCGAGGATGTACTAAAAAATTTTTTTTAGATCGAGGATGTACTAAAAAAATTTTTTTTAGATCGAGGATGTACTAAAAAATTTTTTTAGATCGAGGATGTACTAAAAAAATTTTTTTAAGATCGAGGATGTGCTAAAAAAAATTGTTTTAGATCGAGGATGTGCTAAAAAAATTTTTTTTTGATCGAGGATGTACTTAAAAATTTTTTTTAGATCGAGGATGTACTAAAAAATTTTTTTTAGATCGAGGATGTACTAAAAAAATTTTTTTTAGATCGAGGATGTACTAAAAAATTTTTTTAGATCGAGGATGTACTAAAAAAATTTTTTTAGATCGATGATTTACTAAAAAAATTTTTTTCGTATCAAGGATGTACTAAAAAAATTTTTTTTGATCGAGGATGTACTAAAAAATTTTTTTTTAGATCGAGGATGTACTAAAAAAAATTTTTTCATATCAAGGATGTACTAAAAAAATTTTTTTTAGATCGAGGATGTACTAAAAAAAATTTTTTTGATCGAAGATGTACAAAAAAAATTTTTTTTAAATCGAGGATGTACTAAAAAAATTTTTTTAGATCGAGGATGTACTAAAAAAATTTTTTTTAGATCGAGGATGTACTGAAAAAATTTTTTTTGATCGAGGATGTACTAAAAAATTTTTTTTAGATCGAGGATGTACTAAAAAAATTTTTTTTGATCGAGGATGTTTTAAAAAAATTTTTTTTGATCGAGGATGTACTAAAAAAATTTTTTTAGATCGAGGATGTACTAAAAAAATTTTTTTAGATCGAGGATGTACTAAAAAAATTTTTTTAGATCGAGGATGTACTAAAAAATTTTTTTTAGATCGAGGATGTACTAAAAAAATTTTTTTAGATCGAGGATGTACTAAAAAAATTTTTTTTAGATCGAGGATGTACTAAAAAAATTTTTTCATATCAAGAATGTACTAAAAAAATTTTTTTTAGATCGAGGATGTACTAAAAAAATTTTTTTTGATCGAGGATGTACTAAAAAAATTTTTTTTAGATCGAGGATGTACTAAAAAATTTTTTTCATATCAAGGATGTACTAAAAAAATTTTTTTTGATCGAGGATGTACTAAAAAAATTTTTTTTAGATCGAGGATGTACTAAACAAATTTTTTTAGATCGAGGATTTACTAAAAAAATTTTTTAGATCGAGGATGTACTAAAAAAAATTTTTTCATATCAAGGATGTACTAAAAAAATTTTTTTTAGATCGAGGATGTACTAAAAAAATTTTTTTTGATCGAGGATGTACTAAAAAAATTTTTTTAGATCGAGGATGTACTAAAAAAATTTTTTTTAGATCGAGGATGTACTAAAAAAATTTTTTTTGATCGAGGATGTACTAAAAAATTTTTTTTAGATCAAGGATGTACTAAAAAAATTTTTTTTGATCGAGGATGTACTAAAAAAATTTTTTTAGATCGAGGATGTACTAAAAAAATTTTTTTTAGATCGAGGATGTACTAAAAAAATTTTTTTAGATCGAGGATGTACTAAAAAAATTTTTTTAGATCGAGGATGTACTAAAAAAATTTTTTTAGATCGAGGATGTACTAAAAAAATTTTTTTCATATCAAGGATGTACTAAAAAAATTTTTTTTAGATCGAGGATGTACTAAAAAAATTTTTTTTGATCGAGGATGTACTAAAAAAATTTGTTTTGATCGAGGATGTACTAAAAAAATTTTTTTTAAATCGAGGATGTACTAAAAAAATTTTTTTTAGATCGAGGATGTACTAAAAAAATTTTTTTAGATCGAGGATGTACTAAAAAAATTTTTTTAGATCGAGGATGTACTAAAAAAATTTTTTTAGATCGAGGATGTACTAAAAAAATTTTTTTCATATCAAGGATGTACTAAAAAAATTTTTTTTAGATCGAGGATGTACTAAAAAAATTTTTTTTGATCTAGGATGTACTAAAAAAATTTTTTTTAGATCGAGGATTTACTAAAAAAAATTTTTTAGATCGAGGATGTACTAAAAAAAATTTTTTCATATCAAGGATGTACTAAAAAATTTTTTTTTAGATCGAGGATGTACTAAAAAAATTTTTTTGATCGAGGATGTACTAAAAAAATTTTTTTCATATCAAGGATATACTAAACAATTTTTTTTTAGATCGAGGATGTACTAAAAAAAATTTTTTTGATCGAGGATGTACTAAAAAAATTTTTTTTAGATCGAGGATGTACTAAAAAAATTTTTTTTGATCGAGGATGTACTAAAAAAATTTTTTTTGATCGAGGATGTACTAAAAAAATTTTTTTTAAATCGAGGATGTACTAAAAAAATTTTTTTTAGATCGAGGATGTACTAAAAAAATTTTTTTAGATCGAGGATGTACTAAAAAAATTTTTTTAGATCGAGGATGTACTAAAAAAATTTTTTTAGATCGAGGATGTACTAAAAAAATTTTTTTCATATCAAGGATGTACTAAAAAAATTTTTTTTAGATCGAGGATGTACTAAAAAAATTTTTTTTGATCTAGGATGTACTAAAAAAATTTTTTTTAGATCGAGGATTTACTAAAAAAAATTTTTTAGATCGAGGATGTACTAAAAAAAATTTTTTCATATCAAGGATGTACTAAAAAATTTTTTTTTAGATCGAGGATGTACTAAAAAAATTTTTTTGATCGAGGATGTACTAAAAAAATTTTTTTCATATCAAGGATATACTAAACAATTTTTTTTTAGATCGAGGATGTACTAAAAAAAATTTTTTTGATCGAGGATGTACTAAAAAAATTTTTTTTAGATCGAGGATGTACTAAAAAAATTTTTTTTGATCGAGGATGTACTAAAAAAATTTTTTTAGATCGAGGATGTACTAAAAAAATTTTTTTTAGATCGAGGATGTACTAAAAAAATTTTTTTAGATCGAGGATGTACTAAAAAATTTTTTTCATATCAAGGATGTACCAAAAAAATTTTTTTTAGATCGAGGATGTACTAAAAAAATTTTTTTAGATCGAGGATGTACTAAAAAAATTTTTTTCATATCAAGGATGTACTAAAAAAATTTTTTTTAGATCGAGGATGTACTAAAAAATTTTTTTTTAGATCGAGGATGTACTAAAAAAATTTTTTTAGATCGAGGATGTACTAAAAATTTTTTTTTTAGATCGAGGATGTACTAAAAAAATTTTTTTAGATCGAGGATGTACTAAAATTTTTTTTTCATATCAAGGATGTACTAAAAAAATTTTTTTTAGATCGAGGATGTACTAAAAAAATTTTTTTTGATCGAGGATGTACTAAAAAAATTTTTTTCATATCAAGGATGTACTAAAAAAATTTTTTTTAGATCGAGGATGTACTAAAAAATTTTTTTTTAGATCGAGGATGTACTAAAAAAATTTTTTTAGATCGAGGATGTACTAAAAAATTTTTTTAGATCGAGGATGTACTAAAAAAATTTTTTTAGATCGAGGATGTACTAAAAAAATTTTTTCATATCAAGGATGTACTAAAAAAATTTTTTTTAGATCGAGGATGTACTAAAAAAATTTTTTTAGATCGAGGATGTACTAAAAAAATTTTTTTTAGATCGAGGATGTACTAATAAAATTTTTTTTGATCGAGGATGTACTAAAAAAATTTTTTTAGATCGAGGATGTACTAAAAAATTTTTTTCATATCAAGGATGTACTAAAAAAATTTTTTTTAGATCGAGGATGTACTAAAAAAATTTTTTTTGATCGAGGATGTACTAAAAAAATTTTTTTCATATCAAGGATGTACTAAAAAAATTTTTTTTAGATCGAGGATGTACTAAAAAATTTTTTTTAGATCGAGGATGTACTAAAAAAATTTTTTTTGATCGAGGATGTACTAAAAATTTTTTTTTTGATCGATGATGTACTAAAAAAATTTTTTTTAGATCGGAGATGTACTAAAAAATTTTTTTTCATATCAATGATGTACTAAAAAAATTTTTTTTAGATCGAGGATGTACTAAAAAAATTTTTTTTGATCGAGGATGTACTAAAAAAATTTTTTTCATATCAAGGATGTACTAAAAAAATTTTTTTTAGATCGAGGATGTACTAAAAAATTTTTTTTTAGATCGAGGATGTACTAAAAAAATTTTTTTAGATCGAGGATGTACTAAAAAATTTTTTTAGATCGAGGATGTACTAAAAAAATTTTTTTAGATCGAGGATGTACCAAAAAAATTTTTTCATATCAAGGATGTACTAAAAAATTTTTTTTTGATCGAGGATGTACTAAAAAAATTTTTTCATATCAAGGATTTACTAAAAAAATTTTTTTTAGATCGAGGATGTACTAAAAAATTTTTTTAGATCGAGGATGTACTAAAAAAAATTTTTTCACATCAAGGATATACTAAAAAAATTTTTTTTAGATCGAGGATGTACTAAAAAAATTTTTTTTAGATCGAGGATGTACTAAAAAATTTTTTTAGATCGAGGATGTACTAAAAAAATTTTTTTCATATCTAGGATGTACTAAAAAAATTTTTTTAGATCGAGGATGTACTAAAAAAATTTTTTTTGATCGAGGATGTACAAAAAAATTTTTTTTTAGATCGAGGATGTACTAAACAAATTGTTTTAGATCGAGGATGTACTAAAAAAATTTTTTTTGATCGAGGATGTACAAAAAAAAATTTTTTTAGATCGAGGATGTACTAAAAAAATTTTTCTAGATCGAGGATGTACTAAAAAAATTTTTTTCATATCAAGGATGTACTAAAAAAATTTTTTTTAGATCGAAGATGTACTAAAAAAATTTTTTTAGATCGATGATGTACTAAAAAATTTTTTTAGTTCGAGGATGTACTAAAAAAATTTTTTTCATACCAAGGATGTACTAAAAAAATTTTTTTTAGATCGAGGATGTACTAAAAAAATTTTTTTTAGATCGAGGATGTACTAAAAAATTTTTTTTAAATCGAGGATGTACTAAAAAAATTTTTTTTCATATCAAGGATGTACTAAAAAAATTTTTTTTAGATCGAGGATGTACTAAAAAATTTTTTTAGATCGAGGATGTACTAAAAAAATTTTTTTCATATCAAGGATGTACTAAAAAAATTTTTTTTAGATCGAGGATGTACTAAAAAAATTTTTTTTATCGAGGATGTACAAAAAAAATTTTTTTTAGATCGAGGATGTACTAAAAAAATTTTTTTAGATCGAGGATGTACTAAAAAAATTTTTTTTGATCGAGGATGTACTTAAAAAAATTTTTTTTAGATCGAGGATGTACTAAAAAAAATTTTTTAGATCGAGGATGTACTAAAAAAATTTTTTTAGATCGAGGATGTACTAAAAAAATTTTTTTAGATCGAGGATGTACTAAAAAAAATTTTTTCATATCAAGGATGTACTAAAAAAATTTTTTGTAGATCGAGGACGTACTAAAAAAATTTTTTTTGATCTAGGATGTACTAAAAAAATTTTTTTCATATCAAGGATGTACTAAAAAAATTTTTTTTAGATCGAGGATGTACTAAAAAAATTTTTTTTGATCGAGGATGTACTAAAAAATTTTTTTTTAGATCGAGGATGTACTAAAAAAATTTTTTTAGATCGAGGATGTACTAAAAAAATTTTTTTCATATCAAGGATGTACTAAAAAATTTTTTTTTAGATCGAGGATGTACTAAAAAAATTTTTTTTGATCGAGGATGTACTAAAAAAATTTTTTTCATATCAAGGATGTACTAAAAAAATTTTTTTTAGATCGAGGATGTACTAAAAAAATTTTTTTTGATTGAGGATGTATTAAAAAAATTTTTTTTGATCGAGGATGTACTAAAAAAATTTTTTTCATATCAAGGATGTACTAAAAAATTTTTTTTTTAGATCGAGGATGTACTAAAAAAAATTTTTTTAGATCGAGGATGTACTTAAAAAATTTTTTGATCGAGGATGTACTAAAAAAATTTTTTTTAGATCGAGGATGTACTAAAAAATTTTTTTTAGATCGAGGATGTACTAAAAAAATTTTTTTTAGATCGAGGATGTACTAAAAAATTTTTTTAGATCGAGGATGTACTAAAAAAATTTTTTTAAGATCGAGGATGTGCTAAAAAAAATTGTTTTAGATCGAGGATGTGCTAAAAAAATTTTTTTTTGATCGAGGATGTACTTAAAAATTTTTTTTAGATCGAGGATGTACTAAAAAATTTTTTTTAGATCGAGGATGTACTAAAAAAATTTTTTTTAGATCGAGGATGTACTAAAAAATTTTTTTAGATCGAGGATGTACTAAAAAAATTTTTTTAGATCGATGATTTACTAAAAAAATTTTTTTCGTATCAAGGATGTACTAAAAAAATTTTTTTTGATCGAGGATGTACTAAAAAATTTTTTTTTAGATCGAGGATGTACTAAAAAAAATTTTTTCATATCAAGGATGTACTAAAAAAATTTTTTTTAGATCGAGGATGTACTAAAAAAAATTTTTTTGATCGAAGATGTACAAAAAAAATTTTTTTTAAATCGAGGATGTACTAAAAAAATTTTTTTAGATCGAGGATGTACTAAAAAAATTTTTTTTAGATCGAGGTTGTACTGAAAAAATTTTTTTTGATCGAGGATGTACTAAAAAATTTTTTTTAGATCGAGGATGTACTAAAAAAATTTTTTTTGATCGAGGATGTTTTAAAAAAATTTTTTTTGATCGAGGATGTACTAAAAAAATTTTTTTAGATCGAGGATGTACTAAAAAAATTTTTTTAGATCGAGGATGTACTAAAAAAATTTTTTTAGATCGAGGATGTACTAAAAAATTTTTTTTAGATCGAGGATGTACTAAAAAAATTTTTTTAGATCGAGGATGTACTAAAAAAATTTTTTTTAGATCGAGGATGTACTATAAAAATTTTTTCATATCAAGAATGTACTAAAAAAATTTTTTTTAGATCGAGGATGTACTAAAAAAATTTTTTTTGATCGAGGATGTACTAAAAAAATTTTTTTTAGATCGAGGATGTACTAAAAAATTTTTTTCATATCAAGGATGTACTAAAAAAATTTTTTTTGATCGAGGATGTACTAAAAAAATTTTTTTTAGATCGAGGATGTACTAAACAAATTTTTTTAGATCGAGGATTTACTAAAAAAATTTTTTAGATCGAGGATGTACTAAAAAAAATTTTTTCATATCAAGGATGTACTAAAAAAATTTTTTTTAGATCGAGGATGTACTAAAAAAATTTTTTTTGATCGAGGATGTACTAAAAAAATTTTTTTAGATCGAGGATGTACTAAAAAAATTTTTTTTAGATCGAGGATGTACTAAAAAAATTTTTTTTGATCGAGGATGTACTAAAAAATTTTTTTTAGATCAAGGATGTACTAAAAAAATTTTTTTTGATCGAGGATGTACTAAAAAAATTTTTTTAGATCGAGGATGTACTAAAAAAATTTTTTTTAGATCGAGGATGTACTAAAAAAATTTTTTTAGATCGAGGATGTACTAAAAAAATTTTTTTAGATCGAGGATGTACTAAAAAAATTTTTTTAGATCGAGGATGTACTAAAAAAATTTTTTTCATATCAAGGATGTACTAAAAAAATTTTTTTTAGATCGAGGATGTACTAAAAAAATTTTTTTTGATCGAGGATGTACTAAAAAAATTTGTTTTGATCGAGGATGTACTAAAAAAATTTTTTTTAAATCGAGGATGTACTAAAAAAATTTTTTTTAGATCGAGGATGTACTAAAAAAATTTTTTTAGATCGAGGATGTACTAAAAAAATTTTTTTAGATCGAGGATGTACTAAAAAAATTTTTTTAGATCGAGGATGTACTAAAAAAATTTTTTTCATATCAAGGATGTACTAAAAAAATTTTTTTTAGATCGAGGATGTACTAAAAAAATTTTTTTTGATCTAGGATGTACTAAAAAAATTTTTTTTAGATCGAGGATTTACTAAAAAAAATTTTTTAGATCGAGGATGTACTAAAAAAATTTTTTTGATCGAGGATGTACTAAAAAAATTTTTTTCATATCAAGGATATACTAAACAATTTTTTTTTAGATCGAGGATGTACTAAAAAAAATTTTTTTGATCGAGGATGTACTAAAAAAATTTTTTTTAGATCGAGGATGTACTAAAAAAATTTTTTTTGATCGAGGATGTACTAAAAAAATTTTTTTAGATCGAGGATGTACTAAAAAAATTTTTTTTAGATCGAGGATGTACTAAAAAAATTTTTTTAGATCGAGGATGTACTAAAAAATTTTTTTCATATCAAGGATGTACCAAAAAAATTTTTTTTAGATCGAGGATGTACTAAAAAAATTTTTTTAGATCGAGGATGTACTAAAAAAATTTTTTTCATATCAAGGATGTACTAAAAAAATTTTTTTTAGATCGAGGATGTACTAAAAAATTTTTTTTTAGATCGAGGATGTACTAAAAAAATTTTTTTAGATCGAGGATGTACTAAAAATTTTTTTTTTAGATCGAGGATGTACTAAAAAAATTTTTTTAGATCGAGGATGTACTAAAATTTTTTTTTCATATCAAGGATGTACTAAAAAAATTTTTTTTAGATCGAGGATGTACTAAAAAAATTTTTTTTGATCGAGGATGTACTAAAAAAATTTTTTTCATATCAAGGATGTACTAAAAAAATTTTTTTTAGATCGAGGATGTACTAAAAAATTTTTTTTTAGATCGAGGATGTACTAAAAAAATTTTTTTAGATCGAGGATGTACTAAAAAATTTTTTTAGATCGAGGATGTACTAAAAAAATTTTTTTAGATCGAGGATGTACTAAAAAAATTTTTTCATATCAAGGATGTACTAAAAAAATTTTTTTTAGATCGAGGATGTACTAAAAAAATTTTTTTAGATCGAGGATGTACTAAAAAAATTTTTTTTAGATCGAGGATGTACTAATAAAATTTTTTTTGATCGAGGATGTACTAAAAAAATTTTTTTAGATCGAGGATGTACTAAAAAATTTTTTTCATATCAAGGATGTACTAAAAAAATTTTTTTTAGATCGAGGATGTACTAAAAAAATTTTTTTTGATCGAGGATGTACTAAAAAAATTTTTTTCATATCAAGGATGTACTAAAAAAATTTTTTTTAGATCGAGGATGTACTAAAAAATTTTTTTTTAGATCGAGGATGTACTAAAAAAATTTTTTTAGATCGAGGATGTACTAAAAAATTTTTTTTTGATCGATGATGTACTAAAAAAATTTTTTTTAGATCGGAGATGTACTAAAAAATTTTTTTTCATATCAATGATGTACTAAAAAAATTTTTTTTAGATCGAGGATGTACTAAAAAATTTTTTTTTGATCGAGGATGTACTAAAAAAATTTTTTTCATATCAAGGATGTACTAAAAAAATTTTTTTTAGATCGAGGATGTACTAAAAAATTTTTTTTTAGATCGAGGATGTACTAAAAAAATTTTTTTAGATCGAGGATGTACTAAAAAATTTTTTTAGATCGAGGATGTACTAAAAAAATTTTTTTAGATCGAGGATGTACCAAAAAAATTTTTTCATATCAAGGATGTACTAAAAAATTTTTTTTTGATCGAGGATGTACTAAAAAAATTTTTTCATATCAAGGATTTACTAAAAAAATTTTTTTTAGATCGAGGATGTACTAAAAAATTTTTTTAGATCGAGGATGTACTAAAAAAAATTTTTTCACATCAAGGATATACTAAAAAAATTTTTTTTAGATCGAGGATGTACTAAAAAAATTTTTTTTAGATCGAGGATGTACTAAAAAATTTTTTTAGATCGAGGATGTACTAAAAAAATTTTTTTCATATCTAGGATGTACTAAAAAAATTTTTTTAGATCGAGGATGTACTAAAAAAATTTTTTTTGATCGAGGATGTACAAAAAAAATTTTTTTTAGATCGAGGATGTACTAAACAAATTGTTTTAGATCGAGGATGTACTAAAAAAATTTTTTTTGATCGAGGATGTACAAAAAAAAATTTTTTTAGATCGAGGATGTACTAAAAAAATTTTTTTAGATCGAGGATGTACTAAAAAAATTTTTTTTAGATCGAGGATGTACTAAAAAAATTTTTTTTGATCGAGGATGTACTAAAAAAATTTTTTTCATATCAAGGATGTACTAAAAAAATTTTTTTTAGATCGAGGATGTACTAAAAAAATTTTTTTTGATCGAGGATGTATTAAAAAAATTTTTTTAGATCGAGGATGTACTAAAAAAAATTTTTTCATATCAAGGATGTACTAAAAAATTTTTTTTTAAATCGAGGATGTACTAAAAAAAATTTTTTAGATCGAGGATGTACTAAAAAAATTTTTTTTACATCGAGGATGTACTAAAAAAATTTTTTTTGATCGAGGATGTACTAAAAAAATTTTTTCATATCAAGGATGTACTAAAAAAATTTTTTTTAGATCGAGGATGTACTAAAAAATTTTTTTAGATCGAGGATGTGCTAAAAAAATTTTTTTCATATCAAGGATGTACTAAAAAAATTTTTTTTAGGTCGAGGATGTACTAAAAAAATTTTTTTTGATCGAGGATGTACTAAAAAAATTTTTTTCATATCGAGGATGTACTAAAAAAATTTTTTTTAGATCGAGGATGTACTAAAAAAATTTTTTTTGATCGAGGATGTACTTAAAAAATTTTTTTAGATCGAGGATGTACTAAAAAAATTTTTTTTACATCGAGGATGTACTAAAAAATTTTTTTTTTTTGATCGAGGATGTACTAAAAAAATTTTTTCATATCAAGGATGTACTAAAAAAATTTTTTTTAGATCGAGGATGTACTAAAAAATTTTTTTAGATCGAGGATGTACTAAAAAAATTTTTTTCATATCAAGGATGTACTAAAAAAATTTTTTTTAGATCGAGGATGTACTAAAAAAATTTTTTTTGATCGAGGATGTACTAAAAAAATTTTTTTAGATCGAGGATGTACTAAAAAAATTTTTTTTGATCGAGGATGTACTAAAAAAATTTTTTTAGATCGAGGATGTACTAAAAAAAATTTTTTTACATCGAGGATGTACTTAAAAATTTTTTTTTATCGAGGATGTACTAAAAAAAATTTTTTCATATCAAGGATGTACTAAAAAAAATTTTTTTAGATCGAGGATGTACTAAAAAATTTTTTTTTGATCGAGGATGTACTAAAAAAATTTTTTTTAGATCGAGGATGTACTAAAAAAATTTTTTTAGATCGAGGATGTACTAAAAAATTTTTTTTTAGATCGAGGATGTACTAAAAAAATTTTTTTTGATCGAGGATGTACTAAAAAAAATTTTTTTCATATCAAGGATGTACTAAAAAAATTTTTTTTAGATCGAGGATGTACTAAAAAAATTTTTTTTGATCGAGGATGTACTAAAAAAATTTTTTTCATATCGAGGATGTACTAAAAAAATTTTTTTAGATCGAGGATGTACTACAAAATTTTTTTTTAGATCGAGGATGTACTAAAAAAATTTTTTTTGATCGAGGATGTACTAAAAAAATGTTTTTCATATCAAGGATGTACTAAAAAAATTTTTTTTAGATCGAGGATGTACTAAAAAAATTTTTTTTGATCGAGGATGTATTAAAAAAATTTTTTTAGATCGAGGATGTACTTAAAAAAATTTTTTCATATCAAGGATGTACTAAAAATTTTTTTTTAGATCGAGGATGTACTAAAAAATTTTTTTAGATCGAGGATGTACTAAAAAAATTTTTTTTACATCGAGGATGTACTAAAAAAATTTTTTTTGATCGAGGATGTACTAAAAAAATTTTTTCATATCAAGGATGTACTAAAAAAATTTTTTTTAGATCGAGGATGTACTAAAAAATTTTTTTAGATCGAGGATGTACTAAAAAAATTTTTTTCATATCAAGGATGTACTAAAAAAATTTTTTTTAGATCGAAGATGTACTAAAAAAATTTTTTTTGATCGAGGATGTACTAAAAAAATTTTTTTCATATCGAGGATGTACTAAAAAAATTTTTTTTAGATCGAGGATGTACTAAAAAAATTTTTTTAGATCGAGGATGTACTAAAAAATTTTTTTTTAGATCGAGGATGTACTAAAAAAATTTTTTTTGATCGAGGATGTACTAAAAATTTTTTTTTCATATCAAGGATGTACTAAAAAAATTTTTTTTAGATCGAGGATGTACTAAAAAAATTTTTTTTGATCGAGGATGTACTAAAAAATTTTTTTTCATATCGAGGATGTACTAAAAAAATTTTTTTTAGATCGAGGATGTACTAAAAAAATTTTTTTTGATCGAGGATGTACTAAAAAAATTTTTTTAGATCGAGGATGTACTAAAAAAATTTTTTTCATATCAAGGATGTACTAAAAAAATTTTTTTTAGATCGAGGATGTACTAAAAAATTTTTTTGATCGAGGATGTACTAAAAAAATTTTTTTTGATCGAGGATGTACTAAAAAAATTTTGTTTAGATCGAGGATGTACTAAAAAATTTTTTTTCATATCAAGGATGTACTAGAAAATTTTCTTTTAGATCGAGGATGTACTAAAAAAATTTATTTTGATCGAGGATGTACTAAAAAAATTTTTTTAGATCGAGGATGTACTAAAAAAATTTTTTTAGATCGAGGATGTACTAAAAAAATTTTTTTTGATCGAGGATGTACTTAAAAAATTTTTAGATCGAGGATGTACTAAAAAAATTTTTTTCATATCAAGGATGTACTAAAAAATTTTTTTTAGATCGAGGATGTACTAAAAAAATTTTTTTTGATCGAGGATGTACTAAAAAAATTTTTTTCATATCAAGGATGTACTAGAAAAAATTTTTTTAGATCGAGGATGTACTAAAAAAATTTTTTTTGATCTAGGATGTATTAAAAAAATTTTTTTTAGATCGAGGATGTACTAAAAAATTTTTTTAGATCGAGGATGTACTAAAAAAATTTTTTTTGATCGAGGATGTACTAAAAAAATTTTTTTTAGATCGAGGATGTACTAAAAAAATTTTTTTCATATCAAGGATGTACTAAAAAATTTTTTTTTAGATCGAGGATGTACTAAAAAAATTTTTTTTAGATCGAGGATGTACTAAAAAAATATTTTTAGATCGAGGATGTACTAAAAAAATTTTTTTAGATCGAGGATGTACTAAAAAAATTTTTTTCATATCAAGGATGTACTAAAAAAATTTTTTTTAGATCGAGGATGTACTAAAAAAATTTTTTTTGATCGAGGATGTACTAAAAAAATTTTTTTTAGATCGAGGATGTACTAAAAAAATTTTTTTAGATCGAGGATGTACTAAAAAATTTTTTTTTAGATCGAGGATGTACTAAAAAAATTTTTTTAGATCGAGGATGTACTAAAAAATTTTTTCATATCAAGGATGTACTAAAAAATTTTTTTTTAGATCGAGGATGTACTAAAAAAATTTTTTTTGATCGAGGATGTACTAAAAAAATTTTTTTCATATCGAGGATGTACTAAAAAAATTTTTTTTAGATCGAGGATGTACTAAAAAAATTTTTTTTGGTCGAGGATGTACTACAAAAATTTGTTTAGATCGAGGATGTACTAAAAAATTTTTTTTTAGATCGAGGATGTACTAAAAAATTTTTTTTAGATCGAGGATGTACTAAAAAAATTTTTTTTGATCGAGGATGTACTAAAAAAATTTTTTTCATATCAAGGATGTACTAAAAAAATTTTTTTTAGATCGAGGATGTACTAAAAAAATTTTTTTAGATCGAGGATGTACTAAAAAAATTTTTTTAGATCGAGGATGTACTAAAAAAATTGTTTTTAGATCGAGGATGTACTAAAAAAATTTTTTTTGATCAAGGATGTACTAAAAAAATTTTTTTAGATCGAGGATGTACTAAAAAAAATATTTTCATATCAAGGATGTACTAAACAAATTTTTTTTAGATCGAGGAAGTACTAAAAAAATTTTTTTTGGTCGAGGATGTACTACAAAAATTTGTTTAGATCGAGGATGTACTAAAAAAAATTTTTTCATATCAAGGATGTACTAAAAAAATTTTTTTTAGATCGAGGATGTACTAAAAAATTTTTTTTGATCGAGGATGTACTAAAAAAATTTTTTTCATATCAAGGATGTACTAAAAAAATTTTTTTTAGATCAAGGATGTACTAAAAAAATTTTTTTTGATCTAGTATGTACTAAAAAAAATTTTTTTTAGATCGAGGATGTACTAAAAAAATTTTTTTAGATCGAGGATGTACTAAAAAAATTTTTTTCATATTAAGGATGTTCTAAAAAATTTTTTTTTAGATCGAGGATGTACTAAAAAAAATTTTTTTTGATCGAGGATGTACTAAAAAAATTTTTTTCATATCAAGGATGTACTAAAAAAATTTTTTTTAGATCGAGGATGTACTAAAAAATTTTTTTTTGATCGAGGATGTACTAAAAAAATTTTTTTAGATCGAGGATGTACTAAAAAAAATTTTTTCATATCAAGGATGTACTAAAAAATTTCTTTTTAGATCGAGGATGTACTAAAAAAATTTTTTTTGATCGAGGATGTACTAAAAAAATTTTTTTCATATCAAGGATGTACTAAAAAAATTTTTTTTAGATCGAGGATGTACTAAAAAAATTTTTTTAGATCGAGGATGTACTAGAAAATTTTTTTTTAAATCGAGGATGTACTAACAAAATTTTTTTAGATCGAGGATGTACAAAAAAATTTTTTTTAGATCGAGGATGTACTAAAAAAATTTTTTTTAGATCGAGGATGTACTAAAAAATTTTTTTTTGATCGAGGATGTACTAAAAAAATTTTTTTAAATCGAGGATGTACTAAAAAAAATTTTTTCATATCAAGGATGTACTAAAAAATTTTTTTTTTAGATCGAGGATGTACTAAAAATTTTTTTTTGATCGAGGATGTACTAAAAAAATTTTTTTTAGATCGAGGATGTACTAAAAAAATTTTTTTTGATCGAGGATGTACTAAAAAAATTTTTTTAGATCGAGGATGTACTAAAAAAAAAATTTACATATCAAGGATGTACTAAAAAATTTTTTTTTAGATCGAGGATGTACTAAAAAATTTTTTTTTGATCGAGGATGTACTAAAAAAATTTTTTTAGATCGAGGATGTACTAAAAAAAATTTTTTCATATCAAGGATGTACTAAAAAAATTTTTTTTAGATCGAGGATGTACTAAAAAAATTTTTTTCATATCAAGGATGTACTAAAAAAATTGTTTTTAGATCGAGGATGTACTAAAAAAATTATTTTTGATCGAGGATGTACTAAAAAAATTTTTTTAGATCGAGGATGTACTAAAAAAAATTTTTTCATATCAAGGATGTACTAAAAAAATTTTTTTTAGATCGAGGATGTACTAAAAAATTTTTTTTTGATCGAGGATGTACTAAAAAAATTTTTTTAGATCGAGGATGTACTAAAAAAAATTTTTTTAGATCAAGGATGTACTAAAAAATTTCTTTTTAGATCGAGGATGTACTAAAAAAATTTTTTTTGATCGAGGATGTACTAAAAAAATTTTTTTCATATCAAGGATGTACTAAAAAAATTTTTTTTAGATCGAGGATGTACTAGAAAATTTTTTTCATATCAAGGATGTACTAAAAAAATTTTTTTTAGATCGAGGATGTACTAAAAATTTTTTTTTGATCGAGGATGTACTAAAAAAATTTTTTTTAGATCGAGGATGTACTAAAAAAATTTTTTTTGATCGAGGATGTACTAAAAAAATTTTTTTTAGATCGAGGATGTACTAAAAAAATTTTTTTCATATCAAGGATGTACTAAAAAAATTTTTTTTAGATCGAGGATGTACTAAAAAAATTTTTTTTGATCGAGGATGTACTAAAAAAATTTTTTTCATATCAAGGATGTACTAAAAAAATTTTTTTTAGATCGAGGATGTACTAAAAAATTTTTTTTTGATCGAGGATGTACTAAAAAAATTTTTTTAGATCGAGGATGTACTAAAAAAAATTTTTTTAGATCAAGGATGTACTAAAAAATTTCTTTTTAGATCGAGGATGTACTAAAAAAATTTTTTTTGATCGAGGATGTACTAAAAAAATTTTTTTCATATCAAGGATGTACTAAAAAAATTTTTTTTAGATCGAGGATGTACTAAAAAATTTTTTTTTGATCGAGGATGTACTTAAAAAAATTTTTTTAGATCGAGGATGTACTAAAAAAAATTTTTTTAGATCAAGGATGTACTAAAAAATTTCTTTTTAGATCGAGGATGTACTAAAAAAATTTTTTTAGATCGAGGATGTACTAGAAAATTTTTTTTTAAATCGAGGATGTACTAACAAAATTGTTTTAGATCGAGGATGTACTAAAAAAATTTTTTTTAGATCGAGGATGTACTAAAAAATTTTTTTTTGATCGAGGATGTACTAAAAAAATTTTTTTAAATCGAGGATGTACTAAAAAAAAATTTTACATATCAAGGATGTACTAAAAAATTTTTTTTTAGATCGAGGATGTACTAAAAAATTTTTTTTTGATCGAGGATGTACTAAAAAAATTTTTTTAGATCGAGGATGTACTAAAAAAAATTTTTTCATATCAAGGATGTACTAAAAAAATTTTTTTTAGATCGAGGATGTACTAAAAAAATTTTTTTTGATCGAGGATGTACTAAAAAAATTTTTTTCATATCAAGGATGTACTAAAAAAATTTTTTTTAGATCGAGGATGTACTAAAAAAATTTTTTCATATCAAGGATGTACTAAAAAAATTTTTTTTAGATCGAGGATGTACTAAAAATTTTTTTTTGATCGAGGATGTACTAAAAAAATTTTTTTTAGATCGAGGATGTACTAAAAAAATTTTTTTTGATCGAGGATGTACTAAAAAAATTTTTTTTAGATCGAGGATGTACTAAAAAAATTTTTTTCATATCAAGGATGTACTAAAAAAATTTTTTTTAGATCGAGGATGTACTAAAAAAATTTTTTTTGATCGAGGATGTACTAAAAAAATTTTTTTCATATCAAGGATGTACTAAAAAAATTTTTTTTAGATCGAGGATGTACTAAAAAAATTTTTTTTGATCGAGGATGTACTAAAAAAATTTTTTTAGATCGAGGATGTACTAAAAAAAAATTTTACATATCAAGGATGTACTAAAAAATTTTTTTTTAGATCGAGGATGTACTAAAAAATTTTTTTTTGATCGAGGATGTACTAAAAAAATTTTTTTAGATCGACGATGTACTAAAAAAAATTTTTTCATATCAAGGATGTACTAAAAAAATTTTTTTTAGATCGAGGATGTACTAAAAAAATTTTTTTTGATCTAGGATGTACTAAAAAAATTTTTTTTAGATCGAGGATGTACTAAAAAAATTTTTTTAAATCGAGGATGTACTAAAAAAAATTTTTTCATATCAAGGATGTACTAAACAAATTTTTTTTAGATCGAGGAAGTACTAAAAAATTTTTTTTGGTCGAGGATGTACTACAAAAATTTGTTTAGATCGAGGATGTACTAAAAAATTTTTTTTGATCGAGGATGTACTAAAAAAATTTTTTTCATATCAAGGATGTACTAAAAAAATTTTTTTTAGATCAAGGATGTACTAAAAAAATTTTTTTTAGATCGAGGATGTACTAAAAAAATTTTTTTAGATCGAGGATGTACTAAAAAAATTTTTTTTAGATCGAGGATGTACTAAAAAAATTTTTTTCATATCAAGGATGTACTAAGAAAATTTTTTTTAGATCGAGGATGTACTAAAAAAATTTTTTTCATATCAAGGATGTACTAAAAAAATTTTTTTTAGATCGAGGATGTACTAAAAAATTTTTTTTTGATCGAGGATGTACTAAAAAAATTTTTTTAGATCGAGGATGTACTAAAAAAAATTTTTTCATATCAAGGATGTACTAAAAAAATTTTTTTTAGATCGAGGATGTACTAAAAAAATTTTTTTTGATCTAGGATGTACTAAAAAAATTTTTTTTAGATCGAGCATCTACTAAAAAAAATTTTTTTGATCGAGGATGTACTAAAAAAATTTTTTTTAGATCGAGGATGTACTAAAAAAATTGTTTTAGATCGAGGATGTACTAAAAAAATTTTTTTCATATCAAGGATGTACTAAAAAAATTTTTTTTCGATCGAGGATGTACTAAACAAATTTTTTTAGATCGAGGATGTACTAAAAAAATTTTTTTTAGATCGAGGATATACTAAAAAAATTTTTTTCATATCAAGGATGTAGTAAATAAATTTTTTTTAGATCGAGGATGTACTAAAAAAATTGTTTTTGATCGAGGATGTACTAAAAAAAATTTTTTTAGATCGAGGATGTACTAAAAAAATTTTTTTAGATCGAGGATGTACTGAAAAAAAATGTTTCATATCAAGGATGTACTAAAAAAATTTTTTTTAGATCGAAGATGTACTAAAAAAATTTTTTTTAGATCGAGGATGTACTAAAAAAATTGTTTTAGATCGAGGATGTACTAAAAAAATTTTTTTCATATCAAGGATGTACTAAAAAAATTTTTTTTCGATCGAGGATGTACTAAAAAAATTTTTTTAGATCGAGGATGTACTAAAAAAATTTTTTTTAGATCGAGGATGTACTAAAAAAATTTTTTTCATATCAAGGATGTAGTAAATAAATTTTTTTTAGATCGAGGATGTACTAAAAAAATTGTTTTTGATCGAGGATGTACTAAAAAAATTTTTTTTAGATCGAGGATGTACTAAAAAAATTTTTTTAGATCGAGGATGTACTAAAAAAATTTTTTTAGATCGAGGATGTACTAAAAAAATTTTTTCATATCAAGGATGTACTAAAAAAATTTTTTTAGATCGAGGATGTACTAAAAAATTTTTTTTCATATCAAGGATGTACTAAAAAAATTTTTTTTAGATCGAGGATGTACTAAAAAATTTTTTTTTGATCGAGGATGTACTAAAAAAATTTTTTTTGATCGAGGATGTACTAAAAAAATTTTTTTCATATCAAGGATGTACTAAAAAAATTTTTTTTAGATCGAGGATGTACTAAAAAATTTTTTTTTGATCGAGGATGTACTAAAAAAATTTTTTTAGATCGAGGATGTACTAAAAAAAATTTTTTTAGATCAAGGATGTACTAAAAAATTTCTTTTTAGATCGAGGATGTACTAAAAAAATTTTTTTTGATCGAGGATGTACTAAAAAAATTTTTTTCATATCAAGGATGTACTAAAAAAATTTTTTTTAGATCGAGGATGTACTAAAAAATTTTTTTTTGATCGAGGATGTACTAAAAAAATTTTTTTAGATCGAGGATGTACTAAAAAAAATTTTTTTAGATCAAGGATGTACTAAAAAATTTCTTTTTAGATCGAGGATGTACTAAAAAAATTTTTTTAGATCGAGGATGTACTAGAAAATTTTTTTTTAAATCGAGGATGTACTAACAAAATTGTTTTAGATCGAGGATGTACTAAAAAAATTTTTTTTAGATCGAGGATGTACTAAAAAATTTTTTTTTGATCGAGGATGTACTAAAAAAATTTTTTTAAATCGAGGATGTACTAAAAAAAAATTTTACATATCAAGGATGTACTAAAAAATTTTTTTTTAGATCGAGGATGTACTAAAAAATTTTTTTTTGATCGAGGATGTACTAAAAAAATTTTTTTAGATCGAGGATGTACTAAAAAAAATTTTTTCATATCAAGGATGTACTAAAAAAATTTTTTTTAGATCGAGGATGTACTAAAAAAATTTTTTTTGATCGAGGATGTACTAAAAAAATTTTTTTCATATCAAGGATGTACTAAAAAAATTTTTTTTAGATCGAGGATGTACTAAAAAAATTTTTTCATATCAAGGATGTACTAAAAAAATTTTTTTTAGATCGAGGATGTACTAAAAATTTTTTTTTGATCGAGGATGTACTAAAAAAATTTTTTTTAGATCGAGGATGTACTAAAAAAATTTTTTTTGATCGAGGATGTACTAAAAAAATTTTTTTTAGATCGAGGATGTACTAAAAAAATTTTTTTCATATCAAGGATGTACTAAAAAAATTTTTTTTAGATCGAGGATGTACTAAAAAAATTTTTTTTGATCGAGGATGTACTAAAAAAATTTTTTTCATATCAAGGATGTACTAAAAAAATTTTTTTTAGATCGAGGATGTACTAAAAAAATTTTTTTTGATCGAGGATGTACTAAAAAAATTTTTTTAGATCGAGGATGTACTAAAAAAAAATTTTACATATCAAGGATGTACTAAAAAATTTTTTTTTAGATCGAGGATGTACTAAAAAATTTTTTTTTGATCGAGGATGTACTAAAAAAATTTTTTTAGATCGACGATGTACTAAAAAAAATTTTTTCATATCAAGGATGTACTAAAAAAATTTTTTTTAGATCGAGGATGTACTAAAAAAATTTTTTTTGATCTAGGATGTACTAAAAAAATTTTTTTTAGATCGAGGATGTACTAAAAAAATTTTTTTAAATCGAGGATGTACTAAAAAAAATTTTTTCATATCAAGGATGTACTAAACAAATTTTTTTTAGATCGAGGAAGTACTAAAAAATTTTTTTTGGTCGAGGATGTACTACAAAAATTTGTTTAGATCGAGGATGTACTAAAAAATTTTTTTTGATCGAGGATGTACTAAAAAAATTTTTTTCATATCAAGGATGTACTAAAAAAATTTTTTTTAGATCAAGGATGTACTAAAAAAATTTTTTTTAGATCGAGGATGTACTAAAAAAATTTTTTTAGATCGAGGATGTACTAAAAAAATTTTTTTTAGATCGAGGATGTACTAAAAAAATTTTTTTCATATCAAGGATGTACTAAGAAAATTTTTTTTAGATCGAGGATGTACTAAAAAAATTTTTTTCATATCAAGGATGTACTAAAAAAATTTTTTTTAGATCGAGGATGTACTAAAAAATTTTTTTTTGATCGAGGATGTACTAAAAAAATTTTTTTAGATCGAGGATGTACTAAAAAAAATTTTTTCATATCAAGGATGTACTAAAAAAATTTTTTTTAGATCGAGGATGTACTAAAAAAATTTTTTTTGATCTAGGATGTACTAAAAAAATTTTTTTTAGATCGAGCATCTACTAAAAAAAATTTTTTTGATCGAGGATGTACTAAAAAAATTTTTTTTAGATCGAGGATGTACTAAAAAAATTGTTTTAGATCGAGGATGTACTAAAAAAATTTTTTTCATATCAAGGATGTACTAAAAAAATTTTTTTTCGATCGAGGATGTACTAAACAAATTTTTTTAGATCGAGGATGTACTAAAAAAATTTTTTTTAGATCGAGGATATACTAAAAAAATTTTTTTCATATCAAGGATGTAGTAAATAAATTTTTTTTAGATCGAGGATGTACTAAAAAAATTGTTTTTGATCGAGGATGTACTAAAAAAAATTTTTTTAGATCGAGGATGTACTAAAAAAATTTTTTTAGATCGAGGATGTACTGAAAAAAAATGTTTCATATCAAGGATGTACTAAAAAAATTTTTTTTAGATCGAAGATGTACTAAAAAAATTTTTTTTAGATCGAGGATGTACTAAAAAAATTGTTTTAGATCGAGGATGTACTAAAAAAATTTTTTTCATATCAAGGATGTACTAAAAAAATTTTTTTTCGATCGAGGATGTACTAAAAAAATTTTTTTAGATCGAGGATGTACTAAAAAAATTTTTTTTAGATCGAGGATGTACTAAAAAAATTTTTTTCATATCAAGGATGTAGTAAATAAATTTTTTTTAGATCGAGGATGTACTAAAAAAATTGTTTTTGATCGAGGATGTACTAAAAAAATTTTTTTTAGATCGAGGATGTACTAAAAAAATTTTTTTAGATCGAGGATGTACTAAAAAAATTTTTTTAGATCGAGGATGTACTAAAAAAATTTTTTCATATCAAGGATGTACTAAAAAAATTTTTTTAGATCGAGGATGTACTAAAAAATTTTTTTTCATATCAAGGATGTACTAAAAAAATTTTTTTTAGATCGAGGATGTACTAAAAAATTTTTTTTTGATCGAGGATGTACTAAAAAAATTTTTTTTAGATCGAGGATGTACTAAAAAAAATTTTTTTAGATCGAGGATGTACTAAAAAAATTTTTTCACATCAAGGATGTACTAAAAAAATTTTTTTTAGATCAAGGATGTACTAAAAAAATTTTTTTTAGATCGAGGATGTACTAAAAAAATTTTTTTTGATCGAGGATGTACTAAAAAAATTTTTTTAGATCGAGGATGTACTGAAAAAAAATGTTTCATATCAAGGATGTACTAAAAAATTTTTTTTTAGATCGAGGATGTACTAAAAAAATTTTTTTAGATCGAGGATGTACTAAAAAAAATTTTTTAAATCGAGGATGTACTAAAGAAATTTTTGTTAGATCGAGGATGTACTAAAAAAATTTTTTAAGATCGAGCATGTACTAAAAAAATTTTTTTTAGATCGAGGATGTACTAAAAAAATTTTTTTAGATCGAGGATGTACTAAAAAAATTGTTTTTGATCGAGGATGTACTAAAAAAATTTTTTTTAGATCGAGGATGTACTAAAAAAATTTTTTCATATCGAGGATGTACTAAAAAAATTTTTTTTAGAACGAGGATGTACTAAAAAATTTTTTTTAGATCGAGGATGTACTAAAAAAATTTTTTTTAGATCGAGGATGTACTAAAAAAAATTTTTTCACATCAAGGATGTACTAAAAAAATTTTTTTTAGATCGAGGATGTACTAAAAAAAATTTTTTTAGATCGAGGATGTACTAAAAAAATTTTTTTTAGATCAAGGATGTACTAAAAAAATTTTTTTTGATCGAGGATGTACTAAAAAAATTTTTTTAGATCGAGGATGTACTAGAAAATTTTTTTTCATATCAAGGATGTAGGAAAAAATTTTTTTTAGATCGAGGATGTACTAAAAAAATTTTTTTTGATCGAGGATGTACTAAAAAAATTTTTTTTAGATCGAGGATGTATTAAAAAAAATTTTTTCACATCAAGGATGTACTAAAAAAATTTTTTTTAGATCGAGGATGTACTAAAAAAATTTTTTTTAGATCGAGGATGTACTAAAAAAATTTTTTTTAGATCAAGGATGTACTAAAAAAATTTTTTTAGATCGAGAATGTACTAAAAAAATTTTTTTTAGATCGAGGATGTACTAAAAAAATTTTTTTTAGATCAAGGATGTACAAAAAAAATTTTTTTTAGATCGAGGATGTACTAAAAAAATTTGTTTTGATCGAGGATGTACTAAAAAAATTTTTTAGATCGAGGATGTACTAAAAAAAATTTTTTTAGATCGAGGATGTACTAAAAAAATTTTTTTTGATCGAGGATGTACTAAAAAAATTTTTTTAGATCGAGGATGTACTATAAAAATTTTTTTTTAGATCGAGGATGTACTAAAAAAATTTGTTTTTGACCAAGGATGTACTAAAAAAATTTTTTTTAGATCGAGGATGTACTAAAAAAATTTTTTTTGATCGAGGATGTACAAAAAAAATTTTTTTAGATCGAGGATGTACTAAAAAAATTTTTTTTAGATCAAGGATGTACTAAAAAAATTTTTTTTAGATCGAGGATGTACTAAAAAAATTTTTTTTAGATCGAGGATGTACTAAAAAAATTTGTTTTGATCGAGGATGTACTAAAAAAATTTTTTTAGATCGAGGATGTACTAAAAAAAATTTTTTTTGATCGAGGATGTACTAAAAAAATTTTTTTAGATCGAGGATGTACTATAAAAATTTTTTTTTAGATCGAGGATGTACTAAAAAAATTTTTTTTAGATCGAAGATGGACTAAAAAAATTTTTTTTGATCGAGGATGTACTAAAAAAATTTGTTTTGATCGAGGATGTACTAAAAAAATTTTTTTAGATCGAGGATGTACTAAAAAAAATTTTTTTAGATCGAGGATGTACTAAAAAAATTTTTTTTGATCGAGGATGTACTAAAAAAATTTTTTTAGATCGAGGATGTACTATAAAAATTTTTTTTTAGATCGAGGATGTACTAAAAAAATTTGTTTTTGACCAAGGATGTACTAAAAAAAATTTTTTTAGATCGAGGATGTACTAAAAAAATTTTTTTTGATCGAGGATGTACTAAAAAAATTTTTTTAGATCGAGGATGTACTAAAAAAAATTTTTTTAGATCGAGGATGTACTAAAAAAATTTTTTTAGATCGAGGATGTACTAAAAAAATTTTTTTTAGATCAAGGATGTACTAAAAAAATTTTTTTTAGGTCGAAGATGGACTAAAAAAATTTTTTTAGATCGAGGATGTACTAAAAAAATTTTTTTTAGATCAAGGATGTACTAAAAAAATTTTTTTTAGATCAAGGATGTACTAAAAAAATTTTTTTTAGATCGAAGATGGACTAAAAAAATTTTTTTAGATCGAGGATGTACTAAAAAAAATTTTTTTAGATCGAGGATGTACTAAAAAAATTTTTTTAGATCGAGGATGTACTAAACAAATTTTTTTAGATCGAGGATGTACTTAAAAAAATTTTTTTCATATCAAGGATGTACTAAAAAATTTTTTTTGATCGAGGATGTACTAAAAAATTTTTTTTTTGATCGAGGATGTACTAAAAAAATTTTTTAGATCGAGGATGTACTAAAAAAATTTTTTTCATATCGAGGATGTACTAAAAAAATTTTTTCATTACAAGGATGTACTAAAAAAATTTTTTTTGATCGAGGATGTACTAAAAAAATTTTTTTAGATTGAGGATGTACTAAAAAAAATTTTTTCATGTCAAGGGTGTACTTAAAAAATTTTTTTTAGATCGAATATGTACTAAAAAAATTTTTTTTGATCGAGGATGTACTAAAAAAATTTTTTTAGATCGAGGATGTACTAAAAAAATTTTTTTTAGATCGAGGATGTACTAAAAAAATTTTTTTTAGGTCGAGGATGTACTAAAAAAAATTTTTTCATATCAAGGATGTACTAAAAAAATTTTTTTTAGATCGTGGATGTACTAAAAAAATTTTTTTTAGATCAAGGATGTACTAAAAAAATTTTTTTTAGATCGAGGATGTACTAAAAAAATTGTTTTAGATCGAGGATGTACTAAAAAAATTTTTTTCATATCAAGGATGTACTAAAAAAATTTTTTTTCGATCGAGGATGTACTAAAAAAATTTTTTTAGATCGAGGATGTACTAAAAAAATTTTTTTTAGATCGAGGATATACTAAAAAAATTTTTTTTAGATCGAGGATGTACTAAAAAAATTTTTTTTAGATCGAGGATGTACTAAAAAATTTTTTTTAGATCGAGGATGTACTAAAAAAATTTTTTTTAGATCGAGGATGTACTAAAAAAATTTTTTTCATATCAAGGATGTAGTAAATAAATTTTTTTTAGATCGAGGATGTACTAAAAAAATTGTTTTTGATCGAGGATGTACTAAAAAAATTTTTTTTAGATCGAGGATGTACTAAAAAAATTTTTTTAGATCGAGGATGTACTGAAAAAAAATGTTTCATATCAAGGATGTACTAAAAAAATTTTTTTTAGATCGAGGATGTACTAAAAAAATTTTTTTTAGATCGAGGATGTACTAAAAAAATTGTTTTAGATCGAGGATGTACTAAAAAAATTTTTTCATATCAAGGATGTACTAAAAAAATTTTATTTCGATCGAGGATGTACTAAAAAAATTTTTTTAGATCGAGGATGTACTAAAAAAATTTTTTTTAGATCGAGGATATACTAAAAAAATTTTTTTTAGATCGAGGATGTACTAAAAAAATTTTTTTTCGATCGAGGATGTACTAAAAAAATTTTTTTAGATCGAGGATGTACTAAAAAAATTTTTTTTAGATCGAGGATGTACTAAAAAAATTTTTTTCATATCAAGGATGTAGTAAATAAATTTTTTTTAGATCGAGGATGTACTAAAAAAATTGTTTTTGATCGAGGATGTACTAAAAAAATTTTTTTTAGATCGAAGATGTACTAAAAAAATTTTTTTAGATCGAGGATGTACTAAAAAAATTTTTTTAGATCGAGGATGTACTAAAAAAATTTTTTCATATCAAGGATGTACTAAAAAAATTTTTTTATATCGAGGATGTACTAAAAAATTTTTTTTCATATCAAGGATGTACTAAAAAAATTTTTTTTAGATCGAGGATGTACTAAAAAATTTTTTTTTGATCGAGGATGTACTAAAAAAATTTTTTTTAGATCGAGGATGTACTAAAAAAAATTTTTTTAGATCGAGGATGTACTAAAAAAATTTTTTCACATCAAGGATGTACTAAAAAAATTTTTTTTAGATCAAGGATGTACTAAAAAAATTTTTTTTAGATCGAGGATGTACTAAAAAAATTTTTTTTGATCGAGGATGTACTAAAAAAATTTTTTTAGATCGAGGATGTACTGAAAAAAAATGTTTCATATCAAGGATGTACTAAAAAAATTTTTTTTAGATCGAGGATGTACTAAAAAAATTTTTTTTAGATCGAGGATGTACTAAAAAAATTTTTTTAGATCGAGGATGTACTAAAAAAATTTTTTCATATCAAGGAGGTACTAAAAAAATTTTTTTTAGATCGAGGATGTACTAAAAAAATTTTTTTAAATCGAGGATGTACTAGAAAATTTTTTTTTAAATCGAGGATGTACTAAAAAAATTTTTTTTAGATCGAGGATGTACTAAAAAAAATTTTTAGATCGAGGATGTACTAAAAAAATTTTTTTAGATCGAGGATGTACTAAATAAATTTTTTCATATCAAGGATGTACTAAAAAAATTTTTTTTAGATCGAGGATGTACTAAAAAAATTTTTTTAGATCGAGGATGTACTAAAAAAAATTTTTTAAATCGAGGATGTACTAAAGAAATTTTTGTTAGATCGAGGATGTACTAAAAAAATTGTTTAAGATCGAGCATGTACTAAAAAAATTTTTTTTAGATCGAGGATGTACTAAAAAAATTTTTTTAGATCGAGGATGTACTAAAAAAATTGTTTTTGATCGAGGATGTACTAAAAAAATTTTTTTTAGATCGAGGATGTACTAAAAAATTTTTTTTAGATCGAGGATGTACTAAAAAAATTTTTTTAGATCGAAGATGTACTAAAAAAATTTTTTCATATCAAGGATGTACTAAAAAAATTTTTTTTAGATCGAGGATGTACTAAAAAAATTTTTTTCATATCAAGGATGTAGTAAAAAAATTTTTTTTAGATCGAGGATGTACTAAAAAAATTTTTTTTGATCGAGGATGTACTAAAAAAATTTTTTTTAGATCGAGGATGTACTAAAAAAATTTTTTCATATCGAGGATGTACTAAAAAAATTTTTTTTAGAACGAGGATGTACTAAAAAATTTTTTTTAGATCGAGGATGTACTAAAAAAATTTTTTTTAGATCGAGGATGTACTAAAAAAAATTTTTTCACATCAAGGATGTACTAAAAAAATTTTTTTTAGATCGAGGATGTACTAAAAAAAATTTTTTTAGATCGAGGATGTACTAAAAAAATTTTTTTTAGATCAAGGATGTACTAAAAAAATTTTTTTTGATCGAGGATGTACTAAAAAAATTTTTTTAGATCGAGGATGTACTAGAAAATTTTTTTTCATATCAAGGATGTAGGAAAAAATTTTTTTTAGATCGAGGATGTACTAAAAAAATTTTTTTTGATCGAGGATGTACTAAAAAAATTTTTTTTAGATCGAGGATGTACTAAAAAAAATTTTTTCACATCAAGGATGTACTAAAAAAATTTTTTTTAGATCGAGGATGTACTAAAAAAATTTTTTTTAGATCGAGGATGTACTAAAAAAATTTTTTTTAGATCAAGGATGTACTAAAAAAATTTTTTTAGATCGAGGATGTACTACAAAAATTTTTTTAGATCGAGGATGTACTACAAAAATTTTTTTAGATCGAGGATGTACAAGAAAAATTTTTTTTAAATCGAGGATGTACTAAAAAAATTTTTTTTAGATCGAGGATGTACTAAAAAATTTTTTTAGATCGAGGATGTACTAAAAAAATTTTTTTCATATCAAGGATGTACTAAAAAAATTTTTTTTAGATCGAGGATGTACTTAAAAAATTTTTTTTGATCGAGGATGTACTAAAAAAATTTTTTTTAGATCGAGGATGTACTAAAAAAATTTTTTCATATCGAGGATGTACTAAAAAAATTTTTTTTAGAACGAGGATGTACTAAAAAATTTTTTTTAGATCGAGGATGTACTAAAAAAATTTTTTTTAGATCGAGGATGTACTAAAAAAAATTTTTTCACATCAAGGATGTACTAAAAAAATTTTTTTTAGATCGAGGATGTACTAAAAAAAATTTTTTTAGATCGAGGATGTACTAAAAAAATTTTTTTTAGATCAAGGATGTACTAAAAAAATTTTTTTTGATCGAGGATGTACTAAAAAAATTTTTTTAGATCGAGGATGTACTAGAAAATTTTTTTTCATTTCAAGGATGTAGTAAAAAATTTTTTTTAGATCGAGGATGTACTAAAAAATTTTTTTAGATCGTGGATGTACTAAAAAAATTTTTTTTAGATCGAGGATGTACTAAAAAAATTTTTTCACATCAAGGATGTACTAAAAAAATTTTTTTTAGATCGAGGATGTACTAAAAAAATTTTTTTTGATCGAGGATGTACTAAAAAAATTTTTTTTGATCGAGGATGTACTAAAAAAATTTTTTTCATATCAAGGATGTAGTAAAAAAATTTTTTTTAGATCGAGGATGTACTAAAAAATTTTTTTTTGATCGAGGATGTACTAAAAAAATTTTTTTTAGATCGAAGATGTACTAAAAAAATTTTTTTCATATCAAGGATGTACTAAAAAAATTTTTTTTAGATCGAGGATGTACTAAAAAATTTTTTTTAAATCGAGGATGTACTACAAAAATTTTTTTTAGACCAAGGATGTACTAAAAATTTTTTTTTAGATCGAGGATGGACTAAAAAAATTTTTTTAGATCGAGGATGTACCAAAAAAAATTTTTTTAGATCGAGGATGTACAAAAAAAATTTTTTTAGATCGAGGATGTACTAAAAAAATTTTTTTTAGATCAAGGATGTACAAAAAAAATTTTTTTTAGATCGAGGATGTACTAAAAAAATTTGTTTTGATCGAGGATGTACTAAAAAAATTTTTTAGATCGAGGATGTACTAAAAAAAATTTTTTTAGATCGAGGATGTACTAAAAAAATTTTTTTTGATCGAGGATGTACTAAAAAAATTTTTTTAGATCAAGGATGTACTATAAAAATTTTTTTTTAGATCGAGGATGTACTAAAAAAATTTGTTTTTGACCAAGGATGTACTAAAAAAATTTTTTTTAGATCGAGGATGTACTAAAAAAATTTTTTTTGATCGAGGATGTACAAAAAAAATTTTTTTAGATCGAGGATGTACTAAAAAAATTTTTTTTAGATCAAGGATGTACTAAAAAAATTTTTTTTAGATCGAGGATGTACTAAAAAAAATTTTTTTAGATCGAGGATGTACTAAAAAAATTTGTTTTGATCGAGGATGTACTAAAAAAATTTTTTTAGATCGAGGATGTACTAAAAAAAATTTTTTTTGATCGAGGATGTACTAAAAAAATTTTTTTAGATCGAGGATGTACTATAAAAATTTTTTTTTAGATCGAGGATGTACTAAAAAAATTTTTTTTAGATCGAAGATGGACTAAAAAAATTTTTTTTGATCGAGGATGTACTAAAAAAATTTGTTTTGATCGAGGATGTACTAAAAAAATTTTTTTAGATCGAGGATGTACTAAAAAAAATTTTTTTAGATCGAGGATGTACTAAAAAAATTTTTTTTGATCGAGGATGTACTAAAAAAATTTTTTTAGATCGAGGATGTACTATAAAAATTTTTTTTTAGATCGAGGATGTACTAAAAAAATTTGTTTTTGACCAAGGATGTACTAAAAAAAATTTTTTTAGATCGAGGATGTACTAAAAAAATTTGTTTTGATCGAGGATGTACTAAAAAAATTTTTTTAGATCGAGGATGTACTAAAAAAAATTTTTTTAGATCGAGGATGTACTAAAAAAATTTTTTTAGATCGAGGATGTACTAAAAAAATTTTTTTTAGATCAAGGATGTACTAAAAAAATTTTTTTTAGGTCGAAGATGGACTAAAAAAATTTTTTTAGATCGAGGATGTACTAAAAAAAATTTTTTTAGATCAAGGATGTACTAAAAAAATTTTTTTTAGATCAAGGATGTACTAAAAAAATTTTTTTTAGATCGAAGATGGACTAAAAAAATTTTTTTAGATCGAGGATGTACTAAAAAAAATTTTTTTAGATCGAGGATGTACTAAAAAAATTTTTTTAGATCGAGGATGTACTAAACAAATTTTTTTAGATCGAGGATGTACTTAAAAAAATTTTTTTCATATCAAGGATGTACTAAAAAATTTTTTTTGATCGAGGATGTACTAAAAAATTTTTTTTTTGATCGAGGATGTACTAAAAAAATTTTTTAGATCGAGGATGTACTAAAAAAATTTTTTTCATATCGAGGATGTACTAAAAAAATTTTTTCATTACAAGGATGTACTAAAAAAATTTTTTTTGATCGAGGATGTACTAAAAAAATTTTTTTAGATTGAGGATGTACTAAAAAAAATTTTTTCATGTCAAGGATGTACTTAAAAAATTTTTTTTAGATCGAGGATGTACTAAAAAAAATTTTTTTGATCGAGGATGTACTAAAAAAATTTTTTTAGATCGAGGATGTACTAAAAAAATTTTTTTACATCGAGGATGTACTAAAAAAATTTTTTTTAGGTCGAGGATGTACTAAAAAAAATTTTTTCATATCAAGGATGTACTAAAAAAATTTTTTTTAGATCGTGGATGTACTAAAAAAATTTTTTTTAGATCAAGGATGTACTAAAAAAATTTTTTTTAGATCGAGGATGTACTAAAAAAATTGTTTTAGATCGAGGATGTACTAAAAAAATTTTTTTCATATCAAGGATGTACTAAAAAAATTTTTTTTCGATCGAGGATGTACTAAAAAAATTTTTTTAGATCGAGGATGTACTAAAAAAATTTTTTTTAGATCGAGGATATACTAAAAAAATTTTTTTTAGATCGAGGATGTACTAAAAAAATTTTTTTAGATTGAGGATGTACTAAAAAAAATTTTTTCATATCAAGGATGTACTAAAAAAATTTTTTTTAGATCGTGGATGTACTAAAAAAATTTTTTTTAGATCAAGGATGTACTAAAAAAATTTTTTTTGATCGAGGATGTACTAAAAAAATTTTTTTCATATCAAGGACGTACTATAAAAATTTTTTTTAGATCAAGGATGTACTAAAAAATTTTTTTTTAGATCGAGGATGTACTAAAAAAATTTTTTTTGATCGAGGATGTACTAAAAAAATTTTTTTAGATCGAGGATGTACTAAAAAAATTGTTTTAGATCGAGGATGTACCAAAAAAATTTTTTTAGATCGAGGATGTACTAAAAAAAATTTTTTTAGATCGAGGAAGTACTAAGAAAATTTTTTTGGATCGAGGATGTACTAAAAAAATTTTTTTTAGATCGAGGATGTACTAAAAAAATTGTTTTAGATCGAGGATGTACCAAAAAAATTTTTTTAGATCGAGGATGTACTAAAAAAATTTTTTTAGATCGAGGATGTACTAAAAAAATTTTTTTAGATCGAGGATGTACTATTAAAATTTTTTTCATATCAAGGATGTACTAAAAAAATTTTTTTTCGATCGAGGATGTACTAAAAAAATTTTTTTAGATCGAGGATGTACTAAAAAAATTTTTTTTAGATCGAGGATGTACTAAAAAAATTTTTTTTAGATCGAGGATGTACTAAAAAAATTTTTTTAGATTGAGGATGTACTAAAAAAAATTTTTTCATATCAAGGATGTACTAAAAAAATTTTTTTTAGATCGTGGATGTACTAAAAAAATTTTTTTTAGATCAAGGATGTACTAAAAAATTTTTTTTTAGATCGAGGATGTACTAAAAAAATTGTTTTAGATCGAGGATGTACTAAAAAAATTTTTTTCATATCAAGGATGTACTAAAAAAATTTTTTTTCGATCGAGGATGTACTAAAAAAATTTTTTTAGATCGAGGATGTACTAAAAAAATTTTTTTTAGATCGAGGATGTACTAAAAAAATTTTTTTTAGATCGAGGATGTACTAAAAAAATTTTTTTAGATTGAGGATGTACTAAAAAAAATTTTTTCATATCAAGGATGTACTAAAAAAATTTTTTTTAAGATCGTGGATGTACTAAAAAAATTTTTTTTAGATCAAGGATGTACTAAAAAAATTTTTTTTGATCGAGGATGTACTAAAAAAATTTTTTTCATATCAAGGATGTACTAAAAAAATTTTTTTAGATCGAGGATGTACTAAAAAATTTTTTTTGATCGAGGATGTACTAAAAAAATTTTTTTAAATTGAGGATGTACTATAAAAATTTTTTTTAGATCAAGGATGTACTAAAAAAATTTTTTTCATATCGAGGATGTACTAAAAAAATTTTTTTAGATCGAGGATGTACTTTAAAAATGTTTTTCATATCAAGGATGTACTAAAAAAATTTTTTTTCGATCGAGGATGTACTAAAAAAATTTTTTTAGATCGAGGATGTACTAAAAAAATTTTTTTTAGATCGAGGATGTACTAAAAAAATTTTTTTTAGATCGAGGATGTACTAAAAAAATTTTTTTAGATTGAGGATGTACTAAAAAAAATTTTTTCATATCAAGGATGTACTAAAAAAATTTTTTTTAGATCGTGGATGTACTAAAAAAATTTTTTTTAGATCAAGGATGTACTAAAAAAATTTTTTTTGATCGAGGATGTACTAAAAAAATTTTTTTTAGATCGAGGATGTACTAAAAAAATTGTTTTAGATCGAGGATGTACTAAAAAAATTTTTTTCATATCAAGGATGTACTAAAAAAATTTTTTTTCGATCGAGGATGTACTAAAAAAATTTTTTTAGATCGAGGATGTACTAAAAAAATTTTTTTAAGATCGAGGATGTACTAAAAAAATTTTTTTTAGATCGAGGATGTACTAAAAAAATTTTTTTAGATTGAGGATGTACTAAAAAAAAATTTTTCATATCGAGGATGTACTAAAAAAATTTTTTTTGATCGAGGATGTACTAAAAAAATTTTTTTAGATCGAGGATGTACTAAAAAATTTTTTTGTGATCGTGGATGTACTAAAAAAATTTTTTTTAGATCAAGGATGTACTAAAAAAATTTTTTTAGATCGAGGATGTACTAAAAAATTTTTTTTTGATCGAGGATGTACTAAAAAAATTTTTTTAAATCGAGGATGTACTATAAAAATTTTTTTTAGATCAAGGATGTACTAAAAAAATTTTTTTAGATCGAGGATGTACTAAAAAAATTTTTTTTGATCGAGGATGGACTTAAAAAATTTTTTTAGATCGAGGATGTACTAAAAAAAATTTTTTTAAGATCGAGGGTGTACTAAAAAAATTTTTTTAGATCGAGGATGTACTAAAAAAATTTTTTTCATATCAAGGATGTACTAAAAAAATTTTTTTTAGATCGAGGATGTACTAAAAAAAATTTTTTTGATCGAGGATGCAGTAAAAAAATTTTTTTTAGATCAAGGATGCAGTAAAAAAATTTTTTTTAGATCGAGGATGTACTAAAAAAATTTTTTTTGATCGAGGATGTACTAAAAAATTTTTTTTAGATCGAGGATGTACTAAAAAAATTTTTTTAGATCGAGGATGTACTAAAAAAATTTTTTTAGATAGAGGATGTACTAAAAAAATTTTTTTTGATCGAGGATGGACTTAAAAAATTTTTTTAGATCGAGGATGTACTAAAAAAAATTTTTTTAAGATCGAGGGTGTACTAAAAAAATTTTTTTAGATCGAGGATGTACTAAAAAAATTTTTTTCATATCAAGGATGTACTAAAAAAATTTTTTTTAGATCGAGGATGTACTAAAAAAATTTTTTTTAGATCAAGGATGCAGTAAAAAAATTTTTTTTAGATCAAGGATGCAGTAAAAAAATTTTTTTTAGATCGAGGATGTACTAAAAAAATTTTTTTTGATCGAGGATGTACTAAAAAATTTTTTTTAGATCGAGGATGTACTAAAAAAATTTTTTTAGATCGAGGATGTACTAAAAAAATTTTTTTAGATCGAGGATGTACTAAAAAAATTTTTTTCATATCAAGGATGTACTAAAAAAATTTTTTTAGATAGAGGATGTACTAAAAAAATTTTTTTTGATCGAGGATGTACTAAAAATATTTTTTTTAGATCAAGGATGCAGTAAAAAAATTTTTTTTAGATCAAGGATGCAGTAAAAAAATTTTTTTTAGATCGAGGATGTACTAAAAAAATTTTTTTAGATCGAGGATGTACTAAAAATATTTTTTTTAGATCGAGGATGTACTAAGAAAATTTTTTTTGATCGAGGATGTACTAAAAAAATTTTTTTAGATCGAGGATCTACTATAAAAATTTTTTTTAGATCGAGGATGTACTAAAAAAATTTGTTTTAAACCAAGGCTGTACTAAAAAAATTTTTTTTAGATCGAGGATGTACTAAAAAAAATTTTTTTGATCGAGGATGTACTAAAAAAATTTTTTTAGATCGAGGATGTACTAAAAAAATTTTTTTAAGATCAAGGATGTACTAAAAAAATTTTTTTTAGATCGAGGATGTACTAAAAAAATTTTTTTTGATCGATGATGTACTAAAAAAATTTTTTTAGATCGAGGATGTACTATAAAAATTTTTTTCATATCAAGGATGTACTAAAAAAATTTTTTTCATATCAAGGATGTACTAAAAAAATTTTTTTTCGATCAAGGATGTACTAAAAAAATTTTTTTTGATCGAGGATGTACTAAAAAAATTTTTTTTAGATCGAGGATGTACTAAAAAAATTTTTTTAGATCGAGGATGTACTAAAAAAATTTTTTTAGATCGAGGATGTACTAAAAAAAATTTTTTCATATCAAGGATGTATAAAAAAATTTTTTTAGATCGAGGATGTACTAAAAAAATTTTTTTTGATCGATGATGTACTAAAAAAATTTTTTTAGATCGAGGATGTACTATAAAAATTTTTTTCATATCAAGGATGTACTAAAAAAATTTTTTTCATATCAAGGATGTACTAAAAAAATTTTTTTTCGATCCAGGATGTACTAAAAAAATTTTTTTAGATCGAGGATGTACTAAAAAAATTTTTTTGATCGAGGATGTACTAAAAAATTTTTTTAGATCGAGGATGTACTAAAAAAAATTTTTTCATATCAAGGATGTACTAAAAAAATTTTTTTAGATCGAGGATGTACTAAAAAAATTTTTTTCATATCAAGGATGTACTAAAAAAATTTTTTTTAGATCGAGGATGTACTAAAAAAATTTTTTTAGATCGAGGATGTACTAAAAAAATTTTTTTCATATCAAGGATGTACTAAAAAAATTTTTTTTGATCTAGGATGTACTAAAAAAAATTTTTTTAGATCGAGGATGTACTAAAAAAATTTTTTTAAGATCGAGGATGTACTAAAAAAATTTTTTTCATATCAAGTAAGTTCGAAAAAAATTTTTTTTAGATCGAGGATATACTAAAAATATTTTTTTGATCGAGGATGTACTAAAAAAATTTTTTTAGTTCGAGGATGTACTAAAAAAAATTTTTAAATCGAGGATGTACTAAAAAAATGTTTTTCATATCAAGGATGTACTAAAAAAAATTTTTTCATATCAAGGATGTACTAAAAAAATTTTTTTTGATCGAGGATGTACTAAAAAAATTTTTTTAGACCGAGGATGTACCAAAAAAATTTTTTTAGATCGAGGATGTACTAAAAAAAATTTTTCATATCAAGGATGTACTAAAAAAATTTTTTTTAGATCGAGGATGTACTAAAAAATTTTTTTAGATCGAGGATGTACTAAAAAAAATTTTTTCATATCAAGGATGTACTAAAAAAATCTTTTTAGATCGAGGATGTACTAAAAAATTTTTTTTAGATCGAGGATGTACTAAAAAAAATTTTTTCATATCAAGGATGTACTAAAAAAATTATTTTTGATCGAGGATGTACTAAAAAAATTTTTTTAGACCGAGGATGTACCAAAAAAATTTTTTTAGATCGAGGATGTACTAAAAAAAATTTTTTCATATCAAGGATGTACTAAAAAAATTTTGTTTAGATCGAGGATGTACTAAAAAAATTTTTTTAGATCGAGGATGTACTAAAAAAATTTTTTAAATCGAGGATGTACTAAAAAAATGTTTTTCATATCAAGGATGTACTAAAAAAATTTTTTTTAGATCGAGGATGTACTAAAAAAATTTTTTTAGACCGAGGATGTACTAAAAAAATTTTTTTTAGATCGAGGATGTACTAAAAAATTTTTTTTAGATCGAGGATGTACTAAAAAATTTTTTTAGACCAAGGATGTACCAAAAAAATTTTTTTAGATCGAGGATGTACTAAAAAAAATTTTTTCATATCAAGGATGTACTAAAAAAATTTTGTTTAGATCGAGGATGTACTAAAAAAATTTTTTTAGATCGAGGATGTACTAAAAAAATTTTTTAAATCGAGGATGTACTAAAAAAATGTTTTTCATATCAAGGATGTACTAAAAAAATTTTTTTTAGATCGAGGATGTACTAAAAAAATTTTTTTAGATCAAGGATGTACTAAAAAAAATTTTTTCATTTCAAGGATGTACTAAAAAAAATTTTTTTAGATCGAGGATGTACTAAAAAATTTTTTTTTGATCTAGGATGTACTAAAAAAATTTTTTTTAGATCGAGGATGTACTAAAAAAATTTTTTTAGATCGAGGATGTACTAAAAAAATTTTTTTCATATCAAGGATGTACTAAAAAAATTTTTTTTGATCTAGGATGTACTAAAAAAAATTTTTTTAGATCGAGGATGTACTAAAAAAATTTTTTTAAGATCGAGGATGTACTAAAAAAATTTTTTTCATATCAAGTAAGTTCGAAAAAAATTTTTTTTAGATCGAGGATGTACTAAAAAAAATTTTTTCATATCAAGGATGTACTAAAAAAATTTTTTTTAGATCGAGGATGTACTAAAAAATTTTTTTTAGATCGAGGATGTACTAAAAAAATTTTTTTAGATCGAGGATGTACTAAAAAAATTTTTTTCATATCAAGGATGTACTAAAAAAATTTTTTTTGATCTAGGATGTACTAAAAAAAATTTTTTTAGATCGAGGATGTACTAAAAAAATTTTTTTAAGATCGAGGATGTACTAAAAAAATTTTTTTCATATCAAGTAAGTTCGAAAAAAATTTTTTTTAGATCGAGGATATACTAAAAATATTTTTTTGATCGAGGATGTACTAAAAAAATTTTTTTAGTTCGAGGATGTACTAAAAAAAATTTTTAAATCGAGGATGTACTAAAAAAATGTTTTTCATATCAAGGATGTACTAAAAAAAATTTTTTCATATCAAGGATGTACTAAAAAAATTTTTTTTGATCGAGGATGTACTAAAAAAATTTTTTCATATCAAGGATGTACTAAAAAAATTTTTTTTTGATCGAGGATGTATCAAAAAAATTTTTTTTGATCTAGGATGTACTAAAAAAATTTTTTTTAGATCGAGGATGTACTAAAAAATTTTTTTTTGATCTAGGATGTACTTAAAAAATTTTTTTTAGATCGAGGATGTACTAAAAACATTTTTTTAGATCGAGGATGTACTAAAAAAATTTTTTTTGATCGAGGATGTACTAAAAAAATTTTTTTAGATCGACGATGTACTAAAAAAAAATTTTTCATATCAAGGATGTACTAAAAATTTTTTTTTTAGATCGAGGATGTACTAAAAAAATTTTTTTTGATCGAGGATGTACTAAAAAAATTTTTTTTAGATCGAGGATGTACTAAAAAAATTTTTTTAGATCGAGGATGTACTAGAAAAATTTTGTTTAAATCGAGGATGTACTAAAAAATTTTTTTTAGATCGAGGATGTACTAAAAAATTTTTTTAGATCGAGGATGTACTAAAAAAATTTTTTTAGATCGAGGATGTACTAAAAAAAATTTTTTTTAGACCGAGGATGTACTAAAAAAATTTTTTTAGATCGAGGATGTACTAAAAAAATTTTTTTTTGATCGAGGATGTACTAAAAAAATTTTTTTTTGATCGAGGATGTACTAAAAAATTTTTTTTAGATCGAGGATGTACTAAAAAAATTTTTTTAGATCGAGGATGTACCAGAAAAATTTTGTTTAAATCGAGGATGTACTAAAAAAATTTTTTTTAGATCGAGGATGTACTAAAAAATTTTTTTAGATCGAGGATGTACTAAAAAAATTTTTTTAGATCGAGGATGTACTAAAAAAAATTTTTTTTAGATCGAGGATGTACTAAAAAAATTTTTTTAGATCGAGGATGTACTAAAAAAATTTTTTTTTGATCGAGGATGTACTAAAAAAATTTTTTTTTGATCGAGGATGTACTAAAAAAATTTTTTTAGATCGAGGATGTACTAAAAAAATTTTTTTAGATCGAGGATGTACTAGAAAAATTTTTTTTAAATCAAAGATGTACTAAAAAAATTTTTTTTAGATCGAGGATGTACTAAAAAATTTTTTTAGATCGAGGATGTACTAAAAAAATTTTTTTAGATCGAGGATGTACTAAAAAAATTTTTTTTAGATCGAGGATGTACTAAAAAAATTTTTTTTAGATCGAGGATGTACTAAAAAATTTTTTTTAAATCGAGGATGTACTAAAAAAAATTTTTTAGATCGAGGATGTACTAAAAAAATTTTTTTAAATCGAGGATGTACTAAAAAAATTTTTTTTAAATCGAGGATGTACTAAAAAAATTTTTTTAGATCGAGGATGTACTAAAAAAATTTTTTTAGATCGAGGATGTACTAAAAAAATTTTTTTTAGATCGAGGATGTACTTAAAAATTTTTTTTTAAATCGAGGATGTACTAAAAAAAATTTTTTAGATCGAGGATGTACTAAAAAAATTTTTTTTAAATCGAGGATGTACTAAAAAAATTTTTTTAGATCGAGGATGTACTAAAAAAATTTTTTTTAGATCGAGGATGTGCTAAAAAATTTTTTTAAATCGAGGATGTACTAAAAAAATTTTTTTTTGATCGAGGATGTACTAAAAAATTTTTTTTAGATCGAGGATGTACTAAAAAAATTTTTTTAGATCGAGGATGTACTAGAAAAATTTTTTTTAAATCGAGGATGTACTAAAAAAATTTTTTTTAGATCGAGGATGTACTAAAAAAATTTTTTAGATCGAGGATGTACTAGAAAAATTTTTTTTAAATCGAGGATGTACTAAAAAAATTTTTTTTAGATCGAGGATGTACTAAAAAATTTTTTTAGATCGAGGATGTACTAAAAAAATTTTTTTAGATCGAGGATGTACTAAAAAAATTTTTTTTAGATCGAGGATGTACTAAAAAAATTTTTTTAGATCGAGGATGTACTAAAAAAATTTTTTTTAAATCGAGGATGTACTAAAAAAATTTTTTTAGATCGAGGATGTACTAAAAAAATTTTTTTTAAATCGAGGATGTACTAAAAAAATTTTTTTAGATCGAGGATGTACTGAAAAAATTTTTTTTAGATCGAGGATGTACTAAAAAAATTTTTTTAGATCGAGGATGTACTAAAAAAATTTTTTTTAGATCGAGGATGTACTAAAAAAATTTTTTTTAGATCGAGGATGTACTAAAAAAATTTTTTTAGATCGAGGATGTACTAAAAAAATTTTTTTCATATCAAGGACGTACTAAAAAAATTTTTTTTAGATCGAGGATGTACTAAAAAAATTTTTTTAGATCGAGGATGTACTAAAAAAATTTTTTTAGATCGAGGATGTACTAAAAAAATTTTTTTTTGATCGAGGATGTACTAAAAAAATTTTTTTAGATCGAGGATGTACTAAAAAAATTTTTTTAGATCGAGGATGTATTAGAAAAATTTTTTTTAGATCGAGGATGTACTAAAAAAATTTTTTTTTTAGATCGAGGATGTACTAAAAAAATTTTTTTAGATCGAGGATGTACTAAAAAAATTTTTTTTAGATCGAGGATGTACTAAAAAATTTTTTTTAGATCGAGGATGTACTAAAAAAATTTTTTTCATATCAAGGATGTACTAAAAAAATTTTTTTTAGATCGAGGATGTACTAAAAAAATTTTTTTTGATCGAAGATGTACTAAAAAAATTTGTTTAGATCGAGAATGTACTAAAAAATTTTTTTCATATCAAGGATGTACTAAAAAAATTTTTTTTGATCGAGGATGTACTAAAAAAATTTTTTTCATATCAAGGATGTACTAAAAAAATTTTTTTTAGATCGAGGATGTACTAAAAAATTTTTTTTTGATCTAGGATGTACTAAAAAAATTTTTTTTAGATCGAGGATGTACTAAAAAAATTTTTTTAGATCGAGGATGTACTAAAAAAATTTTTTTTGATCGAGGATGTACTAAAAAAATTTTTTTAGATCGACGATGTACTAAAAAAAAATTTTTCATATCAAGGATGTACTAAAAAATTTTTTTTTTAGATCGAGGATGTACTAAAAAAATTTTTTTTGATCGAGGATGTACTAAAAAAATTTTTTTTAGATCGAGGATGTACTAAAAAAATTTTTTTAGATCGAGGATGTACTAAAAAAATTTTTTTTAAATCGAGGATGTACTAAAAAAATTTTTTTAGATCGAGGATGTACTGAAAAAATTTTTTTTAGATCGAGGATGTACTAAAAAAATTTTTTTAGATCGAGGATGTACTAAAAAAATTTTTTTTAGATCGAGGATGTACTAAAAAATTTTTTTAGATCAAGGATGTACTAAAAAAATTTTTTTAGATCGAGGATGTACTAAAAAAATTTTTTTTAGATCGAGGATGTACTAAAAAAATTTTTTTTAGATCGAGGATGTACTAAAAAAATTTTTTTTAGATCGAGGATGTACTAAAAAATTTTTTTTAAATCGAGGATGTACTAAAAAAAATTTTTTAGATCGAGGATGTACTAAAAAAATTTTTTTAAATCGAGGATGTACTAAAAAAATTTTTTTTAAATCGAGGATGTACTAAAAAAATTTTTTTAGATCGAGGATGTACTAAAAAAATTTTTTTAGATCGAGGATGTACTAAAAAAATTTTTTTTAGATCGAGGATGTACTTAAAAATTTTTTTTTAAATCGAGGATGTACTAAAAAAATTTTTTTAGATCGAGGATGTACTAAAAAAATTTTTTTTAAATCGAGGATGTACTAAAAAAATTTTTTTAGATCGAGGATGTACTAAAAAAATTTTTTTTGATCGAGGATGTACTAAAAAAATTTTTTTCATATCAAGGATGTACTAAAAAAATTTTTTTTAGATCGAGGATGTACTAAAAAAATTTTTTTTGATCGAAGATGTACTAAAAAAATTTGTTTAGATCGAGAATGTAGTAAAAAATTTTTTTCATATCAAGGATGTACTAAAAAAATTTTTTTTTGATCGAGGATGTACTAAAAAAATTTTTTTTGATCGAGGATGTACTAAAAAAATTTTTTTCATATCAAGGATGTACTAAAAAAATTTTTTTTAGATCGAGGATGTACTAAAAAATTTTTTTTTGATCTAGGATGTACTTAAAAAATTTTTTTTAGATCGAGGATGTACTAAAAAAATTTTTTTAGATCGAGGATGTACTAAAAAAATTTTTTTTAGATCGAGGATGTACTAAAAAATTTTTTTTAGATCGAGGATGTACTAAAAACATTTTTTTAGATCGAGGATGTACTAAAAAAATTTTTTTTGATCGAGGATGTACTAAAAAAATTTTTTTAGATCGACGATGTACTAAAAAAAAATTTTTCATATCAAGGATGTACTAAAAAATTTTTTTTTAGATCGAGGATGTACTAAAAAAATTTTTTTTGATCGAGGATGTACTAAAAAAATTTTTTTTAGATCGAGGATGTACTAAAAAAATTTTTTTAGATCGAGGATGTACTAAAAAAATTTTTTTTAGATCGAGGATGTACTAAAAAATTTTTTTTAAATCGAGGATGTACTAAAAAAAATTTTTTAGATCGAGGATGTACTAAAAAAATTTTTTTAAATCGAGGATGTACTAAAAAAATTTTTTTTAAATCGAGGATGTACTAAAAAAATTTTTTTAGATCGAGGATGTACTAAAAAAATTTTTTTAGATCGAGGATGTACTAAAAAAATTTTTTTTAGATCGAGGATGTACTTAAAAATTTTTTTTTAAATCGAGGATGTACTAAAAAAAATTTTTTAGATCGAGGATGTACTAAAAAAATTTTTTTTAAATCGAGGATGTACTAAAAAAATTTTTTTAGATCGAGGATGTACTAAAAAAATTTTTTTAGATCGAGGATGTACTAAAAAAATTTTTTTTAGATCGAGGATGTACTTAAAAATTTTTTTTTAAATCGAGGATGTACTAAAAAAAATTTTTTAGATCGAGGATGTACTAAAAAAATTTTTTTTAAATCGAGGATGTACTAAAAAAATTTTTTTAGATCGAGGATGTACTAAAAAAATTTTTTTTAGATCGAGGATGTGCTAAAAAATTTTTTTAAATCGAGGATGTACTAAAAAAATTTTTTTTTGATCGAGGATGTACTAAAAAATTTTTTTTAGATCGAGGATGTACTAAAAAAATTTTTTTAGATCGAGGATGTACTAGAAAAATTTTTTTTAAATCGAGGATGTACTAAAAAAATTTTTTTTAGATCGAGGATGTACTAAAAAAATTTTTTAGATCGAGGATGTACTAGAAAAATTTTTTTTAAATCGAGGATGTACTAAAAAATTTTTTTTTAGATCGAGGATGTACTAAAAAATTTTTTTAGATCAAGGATGTACTAAAAAGATTTTTTTTGATCGAGGATGTACTAAAAAAATTTTTTTTAGATCGAGGATGTACTAAAAAAATTTTTTTTAGATCGAGGATGTACTAAAAAAATTTTTTTAGATCGAGGATGTACTAAAAAAATTTTTTTTAAATCGAGGATGTACTAAAAAAATTTTTTTAGATCGAGGATGTACTGAAAAAATTTTTTTTAGATCGAGGATGTACTAAAAAAATTTTTTTAGATCGAGGATGTACTAAAAAAATTTTTTTTAAATCGAGGATGTACTAAAAAAATTTTTTTAGATCGAGGATGTACTGAAAAAATTTTTTTTAGATCGAGGATGTACTAAAAAAATTTTTTTAGATCGAGGATGTACTAAAAAAATTTTTTTTAGATCGAGGATGTACTAAAAAAATTTTTTTTAGATCGAGGATGTACTAAAAAATTTTTTTTAAATCGAGGATGTACTAAAAAAATTTTTTTAGATCGAGGATGTACTAAAAAAATTTTTTTTAGATCGAGGATGTACTAAAAAAATTTTTTTAGATCGAGGATGTACTAAAAAAATTTTTTTCATATCAAGGATGTACTAAAAATTTTTTTTTAGATCGAGGATGTACTAAAAATTTTTTTTTGATCTAGGATGTACTAAAAAAATTTTTTCATATCAAGGATGTACTAAAAAAATTTTTTTAGATCGAGGATGTACTAAAAAAATTTTTTTAGATCGAGGATGTACTAAAAAAATTTTTTTTAGATCGAGGATGTACTAAAAAAATTTTTTTAGATCGAGGATGTACTAAAAAAATTTTTTTTAGATCGAGGATGTACTAAAAAAATTTTTTTTAGATCGAGGATGTACTAAAAAAATTTTTTTTAAATCGAGGATGTACTAAAAAAATTTTTTTAGATCGAGGATGTACTAAAAAAATTTTTTTAGATCGAGGATGTACTAAAAAAATTTTTTTTAGATCGAGGATGTACTAAAAAAAATTTTTTAGATCGAGGATGTACTAAAAAAATTTTTTTTAGATCGAGGATGTACTAAAAAAATTTTTTTTTGATCGGGGATGTACTAAAAAAATTTTTTTAGATCGAGGATGTACTAAAAAAATTTTTTTCATATCAAGGATGTACTAAAAAAATTTTTTTTAGATCGAGGATGTACTAAAAAAATTTTTTTAGATCGAGGATGTACTAAAAAAATTTTTTTTAGATCGAGGATGTACTAAAAAAATTTTTTTAGATCGAGGATGTACTAAAAAAATTTTTTTTAGATCGAGGATGTACTAAAAAAATTTTTTTAGATCGAGGATGTACTAAAAAAATTTTTTTTAAATCGAGGATGTACTAAAAAAATTTTTTTAGATCGAGGATGTACTAAAAAAATTTTTTTTAGATCGAGGATGTACTAAAAAAATTTTTTTAGATCCAGGATGTACTAAAAAAATTTTTTTAGATCGAGGATGTACTAAAAAAATTTTTTTTAGATCGAGGATGTACTAAAAAAATTTTTTTAGATCGAGGATGTACTAAAAAAATTTTTTTTAGATCGAGGATGTACTAAAAAAATTTTTTTAGATCGAGGATGTACTAAAAAATTTTTTTTAGATCGAGGATGTACTAAAAAAATTTTTTTTAAATCGAGGATGTACTAAAAAAATTTTTTTTAGATCGAGGATGTACTAAAAAAATTTTTTTTAGATCGAGGATGTACTAAAAAAATTTTTTTAGATCGAGGATGTACTAAAAAAATTTTTTTTAAATCGAGGATGTACTAAAAAAATTTTTTTCATATCAAGGATGTACTAAAAAAATTTTTTTAGATCGAGGATGTACTAAAAAAATTTTTTTAGATCGAGGATGTACTAAAAAAATTTTTTTTAGATCGAGGATGTACTAAAAAAATTTTTTTAGATCGAGGATGTACTAAAAAATTTTTTTAGATCGAGGATGTACTAAAAAAATTTTTTTAGATCGAGGATGTACTAAAAAAATTTTTTTTAAATCGAGGATGTACTAAAAAAATTTTTTTAGATCGAGGATGTACTAAAAAAATTTTTTTTAGATCGAGGATGTACTAAAAAAATTTTTTTAGATCGAGGATGTACTAAAAAAATTTTTTTTAGATCGAGGATGTACTAAAAAAATTTTTTTTAGATCGAGGATGTACTAAAAAAATTTTTTTAGATCGAGGATGTACTAAAAAATTTTTTTTAAATCGAGGATGTACTAAAAAAATTTTTTTAGATCGAGGATGTACTAAAAAAATTTTTTTTAGATCGAGGATGTACTAAAAAAATTTTTTTAGATCGAGGATGTACTAAAAAAATTTTTTTTAGATCGAGGATGTACTAAAAAAATTTTTTTTAGATCGAGGATGTACTAAAAAAATTTTTTTTAAATCGAGGATGTACTAAAAAAATTTTTTTAGATCGAGGATGTACTAAAAAAATTTTTTTTAGATCGAGGATGTACTAAAAAAATTTTTTTTAGATCGAGGATGTACTAAAAAAATTTTTTTTAAATCGAGGATGTACTAAAAAAATTTTTTTAGATCGAGGATGTACTAAAAAAATTTTTTTTAGATCGAGGATGTACTAAAAAATTTTTTTTAAATCGAGGATGTACTAAAAAAAAATTTTTTCATATCAAGGATGTACTAAAAAAATTTTTTTTAGATCGAGGATGTACTAAAAAAATTTTTTTAGATCGAGGATGTACTAAAAAAATTTTTTTTAAATCGAGGATGTACTAAAAAAATTTTTTTAGATCGAGGATGTACTAAAAAAATTTTTTTAGATCGAGGATGTACTAAAAAAATTTTTTTTAGATCGAGGATGTACTAAAAAAATTTTTTTTAGATCGAGGATGTACTAAAAAAATTTTTTTTAAATCGAGGATGTACTAAAAAAATTTTTTTAGATCGAGGATGTACTAAAAAAATTTTTTTTAGATCGAGGATGTACTAAAAAATTTTTTTTAAATCGAGGATGTACTAAAAAAAATTTTTTCATATCAAGGATGTACTAAAAAAATTTTTTTTAGATCGAGGATGTACTAAAAAAATTTTTTTAGATCGAGGGATGTACTAAAAAAATTTTTTTTAAATCGAGGATGTACTAAAAAAATTTTTTTAGATCGAGGATGTACTAAAAAAATTTTTTTTAAATCGAGGATGTACTAAAAAAATTTTTTTAGATCGAGGATGTACTAAAAAAATTTTTTCATATCAAGGATGTACTAAAAAAATTTTTTTTAGATCGAGGATGTACTAAAAAATTTTTTTTAAATCGAGGATGCACTAAAAAAAATTTTTTTTAGATCGAGGATGTACTAAAAAAATTTTTTTAGATCGAGGATGTACTAAAAAAATTTTTTTTAGATCGAGGATGTACTAAAAAAAATTTTTTTTAAATCGAGGATGTACTAAAAAAATTTTTTTAGATCAAGGATGTACTAAAAAAATTTTTTTTAGATCGAGGATGTACTAAAAAAATTTTTTTTAGATCGAGGATGTACTAAAAAATTTTTTTTAAATCGAGGATGCACTAAAAAAATTTTTTTTAGATCGAGGATGTACTAAAAAATTTTTTTTAGATCGAGGATGTACTAAAAAAATTTTTTTTAGATCGAGGATGTACTAAAAAAATTTTTTTTAAATCGAGGATGTACTAAAAAAATTTTTTTAGATCGAGGATGTACTAAAAAAATTTTTTCATATCAAGGATGTACTAAAAAAATTTTTTTTAGATCGAGGATGTACTAAAAAAATTTTTTTAGATCAAGGATGTACTAAAAAAATTTTTTTTAAATCGAGGATGTACTAAAAAAATTTTTTTAGATCGAGGATGTACTAAAAATTTTTTTTAGATCGAGGATGTACAAAAAAATTTTTTTAGATCGAGGATGTACTAAAAAAATTTTTTTTAAGATCGAGGATGTACAAAAAAATTTTTTTTAAATCGAGGATGTACTAAAAAAAATTTTTTCATATCAAGGATGTACTAAAAAAATTTTTTTTAGATCGAGGATGTACTAAAAAAATTTTTTTTAAATCGAGGATGTACTAAAAAAATTTTTTTCATATCAAGGATGTACTAAAAAAATTTTTTTTAGATCGAGGATGTACTGAAAAAATTTTTTTAGATCGAGGATGTGCTAAAAAAAATTTTTTTTAGATCGAGGATGTACTAAAAAAATTTTTTTAAATCGAGGATGTACTAAAAAAAATTTTTTCATATCAAGGATGTACTAAAAAAATTTTTTTTAGATCGAGGATGTACTAAAAAAATTTTTTTAAATCGAGGATGTACTAAAAAAAATTTTTTCATATCAAGGATGTACTAAAAAAATTTTTTTTAGATCGAGGATGTACTAAAAAAATTTTTTTTAGATCGAGGATGTACTAAAAAAATTTTTTTAAATCGAGGATGTACTAAAAAAATTTTTTTAAATCGAGGATGTACTAAAAAAAATTTTTTTAAATCGAGGATGTACTAAAAAAATTTTTTTTAAATCGAGGATGTACTAAAAAAATTTTTTTAGATCGAGGATGTACTAAAAAAATTTTTTCATATCAAGGATGTACTAAAAAAATTTTTTTTAGATCGAGGATGTACTAAAAAAATTTTTTTAGATCAAGGATGTACTAAAAAAATTTTTTTTAAATCGAGGATGTACTAAAAAAATTTTTTTAGATCGAGGATGTACTAAAAATTTTTTTTTAAATCGAGGATGTACTAAAAAAATTTTTTTAGATCGAGGATGTACTAAAAAAATTTTTTTTAGATCGAGGATGTACTAAAAAAAATTTTTTAGATCGAGGATGTACTAAAAAAATTTTTTTTAAATCGAGGATGTACTAAAAAAATTTTTTTAGATCGAGGATGTACTAAAAAAATTTTTTTAAATCGAGGATGTACTAAAAAAATTTTTTTTAAATCGAGGATGTACTAAAAAAATTTTTTAGATCGAGGATGTACTAAAAAAATTTTTTTTAGGTCAAGGATGTACTAAAAAAATTTTTTTTAGGTCGAGGATGTACTAAAAAAATTTTTTTAGATCGAGGATGTACTAAAAAAATTTTTTTTAGGTCGAGGATGTACTAAAAAAATTTTTTTAGATCGAGGATGTACTAAAAAAATTTTTTTTAAATCGAGGATGTACTAAAAAAATTTTTTTAGATCGAGGATGTACTAAAAAAAATTTTTTTAAATCGAGGATGTACTAAAAAAATTTTTTTTAAATCGAGGATGTACTAAAAAAATTTTTTTAGATCGAGGATGTACTAAAAAAATTTTTTTTAAATCGAGGATGTACTAAAAAATTTTTTTTAGATCGAGGATGTACTAAAAAAAATTTTTTTTAGATCGAGGATGTACTAAAAAATTTTTTTTAAATCGAGGATGTACTAAAAAAATTTTTT
>NW_026525572.1:0-93846 GCF_943737925.1 Anopheles nili | reverse complement strand
TTTTTTTAGTACATCCTCGATCAAAAAAAATTTTTTTAGTACATCCTCGATCTAAAAAAAATTTTTTAGTACATCCTCGATCTAAAAAAAATTTTTTTAGTACATCCTTGATATGAAAAAATTTTTTTAGTACATCCTCGATCAAAAAAAAATTTTTTTAGTACATCGTCGATGTAAAAAAAAATTTTTTTAGTACATCCTAGATCTAAAAAAAAATTTTTTAGTACATCCTTGATATGAAAAAATTTTTTTTAGTACATCCTCGATCTAAAAAAATTTTTTTAATACATCCTCGATCAAAAAAAATTTTTTTAGTACATCCTCGATCTAAAAAAAATTTTTTTAGTACATCCTTGATATGAAAAAAATTTTTTTAGTACATCCTCGATCAAAAAAAATTTTTTTAGTACATCCTCGATCTAAAAAAAAATTTTTTAGTACATCCTTGATATGAAAAAAATTTTTTTAGTACATCCTCGATCTAAAAAAATTTTTTAGTACATCCTCGATCTAAAAAAAATTTTTTTAGTACATCCTTGATATGAAAAAAATTTTTTAGTACATCCTCGATCAAAAAAAATTTTTTTAGTACATCCTCGATGTAAAAAAAATTTTTTTAGTACATCCTCGATCTAAAAAAATTTTTTTAGTACATCCTCGATCTAAAAAAAAATTTTTTAGTACATCCTCGATCTAAAAAAATTTTTTTAGTACATCCTCGATCTAAAAAAAATTTTTTTTAGTACATCCTCGATCAAAAAAAATTTTTTTAGTACATCCTCGATCTAAAAAAAAATTTTTTTAGTACATCCTTGATATGAAAAAAATTTTTTTAGTACATCCTCGATCAAAAAAAAATTTTTTAGTACATCCTCGATCTAAAAAAAAATTTTTTAGTACATCCTCGATCTAAAAAAAATTTTTTTAGTACATCCTTGATATGAAAAAATTTTTTTAGTACATCCTCGATCAAAAAAAATTTTTTTAGTACATCCTCGATCTAAAAAAATTTTTTTTAGTACATCCTTGATATGAAAAAATTTTTTTTAGTACATCCTCGATCAAAAAAAATTTTTTTAGTACATCCTCGATCTAAAAAAAAATTTTTTAGTACATCCTCGATCTAAAAAAAATTTTTTTAGTACATCCTTGATATGAAAAAATTTTTTTAGTACATCCTCGATCTAAAAAAATTTTTTAGTACATCCTCGATCAAAAAAAAATTTTTTTAGTACATCCTTGATATGAAAAAATTTTTTTAGTACATCCTCGATCAAAAAAAAATTTTTTAGTACATCCTCGATCTAAAAAATATTTTTTTAGTACATCCTTGATATGAAAAAATTTTTTTAGTACATCCTCGATCAAAAAAAATTTTTTTAGTACATCCTCGATCTAAAAAAAAATTTTTTAGTACATCCTCGATCTAAAAAAAATTTTTTTAGTACATCCTTGATATGAAAAAATTTTTTTAGTACATCCTCGATCTAAAAAAATTTTTTAGTACATCCTCGATCTAAAAAAAATTTTTTTAGTACATCCTTGATATGAAAAAATTTTTTTAGTACATCCTCGATCAAAAAAAATTTTTTTAGTACATCCTCGATGTAAAAAAAATTTTTTAGTACATCCTCGATCTAAAAAAAAATTTTTTAGTACATCCTTGATATGAAAAAAATTTTTTTAGTACATCCTCGATCTAAAAAAATTTTTTTAATACATCCTCGATCAAAAAAAATTTTTTTAGTACATCCTCGATCTAAAAAAAATTTTTTTAGTACATCCTTGATATGAAAAAAATTTTTTTAGTACATCCTCGATCAAAAAAAATTTTTTTAGTACATCCTCGAGCTAAAAAAAAATTTTTAGTACATCCTCGCTCTAAAAAAAAATTTTTTAGTACATCCTCGATCTAAAAAAAATTTTTTTTAGTACATCCTCGATCAAAAAAAATTTTTTTAGTACATCCTCGATCTAAAAAAAATTTTTTTTAGTACATCCTTGATATGAAAAAAATTTTTTTAGTACATCCTCGATAAAAAAAATTTTTTTAGTACATCCTCGATGTAAAAAAATTTTTTTTAGTACATCCTCGATCTAAAAAAATTTTTTTAGTACATCCTCGATCAAAAAAAATTTTTTTAGTACATCCTCGATCTAAAAAAAATTTTTTTAGTTCATCCTCGATATGAAAAAAATTTTTTTAGTACATCCTCGATCAAAAAAAATTTTTTTAGTACATCCTCGATGTAAAAAAAATTTTTTTAGTACATCCTTGATATGAAAAAAATTTTTTTAGTACATCCTCGATCTAAAAAAATTTTTTAGTACATCCTCGATCTAAAAAAAATTTTTTTAGTACATCCATGATATGACAAAATTTTTTTAGTACATCCTCGATCAAAAAAAATTTTTTTAGTACATCCTCGATGTAAAAAAAATTTTTTTAGTACATCTTCGATCTAAAAAAATTTTTTTAGTACATCCTCGATCTAAAAAAATTTTTTTAGTACATCCTCGATCAAAAAAAATTTTTTAAGTACATCCTCGATCTAAAAAAAATTTTTTTAGTACATCCTCGATATGAAAAAAATTTTTTTAGTACATCCTCGATCAAAAAAAATTTTTTTAGTACATCCTCGATCAAAAAAAATTTTTTTAGTACATCCTTGATATGAAAAAAATTTTTTTAGTACATCCTCGATCTAAAAAATTTTTTAGTACATCCTCGATCTAAAAAAAATTTTTTTAGTACATCCTTGATATGAAAAAATTTTTTTAGTACATCCTCGATCAAAAAAAATTTTTTTAGTACATCCTCGATGTAAAAAAAATTTTTTTAGTACATCCTCGATCTAAAAAAATTTTTTTAATACATCCTCGATCAAAAAAAATTTTTTTAGTACATCCTCGATCTAAAAAAAATTTTTTTAGTACATCCTTGATATGAAAAAAATTTTTTTAGTACATCCTCGATAAAAAAAATTTTTTTAGTACATCCTCGATGTAAAAAAATTTTTTTTAGTACATCCTCGATCTAAAAAAATTTTTTTAGTACATCCTCGATCAAAAAAAATTTTTTTAGTACATCCTCGATCTAAGAAAAATTTTTTTAGTACATCCTCGTTATGAAAAAAATTTTTTTAGTACATCCTCGATCAAAAAAAATTTTTTTAGTACATCCTCGATCTAAAAAAAATTTTTTTAGTACATCCTTGATATGAAAAAAATTTTTTTAGTACATCCTCGATCAAAAAAAATTCTTTTAGTACATCCTCGATCTAAAAAAAAATTTTTTAGTACATCCTCGATCTAAAAAAATTTTTTTAGTACATCCTCGATCCAAAAAAAATTTTTTTAGTACATCCTCGATCAAAAAAAATTTTTTTTGTACATCCTCGATCTAAAAAAAATTTTTTTAGTACATCCTTGATATGAAAAAAATTTTTTCAGTACATCCTCGATAAAAAAAAAATTTTTAGTACATCTTCGATGTAAAAAAATGTTTTTTAGTACATCTCCGATCTAAAAAAATTTTTTTAGTACATCCTCGATCAAAAAAAAATTTTTTAGTACATCCTCGATCTAAAAAAAATTTTTTTAGTACATCCTCGATATGAAAAACATTTTTTAGTACATCCTCGATCAAAAAAAATTTTTTTAGTACATCCTCGATCTAAAAAAAATTTTTTTAGTACATCCTTGATATGAAAAAAATTTTTTTAGTACATCCTCGATCAAAAAAAATTTTTTTAGTACATCCTCGATCTAAAAAAAAATTTTTTAGTACATCCTCGATCTAAAAAAATTTTTTTAGTACATCCTCGATCTAAAAAAAATTTTTTTAGTACATCCTCGATCTAAAAAAATTTTTTTAGTACATCCTCGATTTAAAAAAAATTTTTTTAGTACATCCTCGATTTAAAAAAATTTTTTTAGTACATCCTCGATCAAAAAAAATTTTTTTAGTACATCCTCGATCTAAGAAAAATTTTTTTAGTACATCCTCGTTATGAAAAAAATTTTTTTAGTACATCCTCGATCAAAAAAAATTTTTTTAGTACATCCTCGATCTAAAAAAAATTTTTTTAGTACATCCTCGATATGAAAAACATTTTTTAGTACATCCTCGATCAAAAAAAATTTTTTTAGTACATCCTCGATCTAAAAAAAATTTTTTTAGTACATCCTCGATATGAAAAACATTTTTTAGTACATCCTCGATCAAAAAAAATTTTTTTAGTACATCCTCGATCTAAAAAAAATTTTTTTAGTACATCCTTGATATGAAAAAAATTTTTTTAGTACATCCTCGATCAAAAAAAATTTTTTTAGTACATCCTCGATCTAAAAAAAAATTTTTTAGTACATCCTCGATCTAAAAAAATTTTTTTAGTACATCCTCGATCTAAAAAAAATTTTTTTAGTACATCCTCGATCTAAAAAAATTTTTTTAGTACATCCTCGATTTAAAAAAAATTTTTTTAGTACATCCTCGATTTAAAAAAAATTTTTTCAGTACATCCTCGATAAAAAAAAAATTTTTAGTACATCTTCGATGTAAAAAAATGTTTTTTAGTACATCTCCGATCTAAAAAAATTTTTTTAGTACATCCTCGATCAAAAAAAATTTTTTTAGTACATCCTCGATCTAAAAAAAATTTTTTTAGTACATCCTCGATCTAAGAAAAATTTTTTTAGTACATCCTCGTTATGAAAAAAATTTTTTTAGTACATCCTCGATCAAAAAAAATTTTTTTAGTACATCCTCGATCTAAAAAAAATTTTTTTAGTACATCCTTGATATGAAAAAAATTTTTTTAGTACATCCTCGATCAAAAAAAATTCTTTTAGTACATCCCCGATCTAAAAAAAAATTTTTTAGTACATCCTCGATCTAAAAAAATTTTTTTAGTACATCCTCGATCCAAAAAAAATTTTTTTAGTACATCCTCGATCAAAAAAAATTTTTTTTGTACATCCTCGATCTAAAAAAAATTTTTTTAGTACATCCTTGATATGAAAAAAATTTTTTCAGTACATCCTCGATAAAAAAAAAATTTTTAGTACATCTTCGATGTAAAAAAATGTTTTTTAGTACATCTCCGATCTAAAAAAATTTTTTTAGTACATCCTCGATCAAAAAAAATTTTTTTAGTACATCCTCGATCTAAAAAAAATTTTTTTAGTACATCCTCGATATGAAAAACATTTTTTAGTACATCCTCGATCAAAAAAAATTTTTTTAGTACATCCTCGATCTAAAAAAAATTTTTTTAGTACATCCTTGATATGAAAAAAATTTTTTTAGTACATCCTCGATCAAAAAAAATTTTTTTAGTACATCCTCGATCTAAAAAAAAATTTTTTAGTACATCCTCGATCTAAAAAAATTTTTTTAGTACATCCTCGATCTAAAAAAAATTTTTTTAGTACATCCTCGATCTAAAAAAATTTTTTTAGTACATCCTCGATTTAAAAAAAATTTTTTTAGTACATCCTCGATTTAAAAAAATTTTTTTAGTACATCCTCGATCAAAAAAAATTTTTTTAGTACATCCTCGATCTAAGAAAAATTTTTTTAGTACATCCTCGTTATGAAAAAAATTTTTTTAGTACATCCTCGATCAAAAAAAATTTTTTTAGTACATCCTCGATCTAAAAAAAATTTTTTTAGTACATCCTCGATATGAAAAACATTTTTTAGTACATCCTCGATCAAAAAAAATTTTTTTAGTACATCCTCGATCTAAAAAAAATTTTTTTAGTACATCCTCGATATGAAAAACATTTTTTAGTACATCCTCGATCAAAAAAAATTTTTTTAGTACATCCTCGATCTAAAAAAAATTTTTTTAGTACATCCTTGATATGAAAAAAATTTTTTTAGTACATCCTCGATCAAAAAAAATTTTTTTAGTACATCCTCGATCTAAAAAAAAATTTTTTAGTACATCCTCGATCTAAAAAAATTTTTTTAGTACATCCTCGATCTAAAAAAAATTTTTTTAGTACATCCTCGATCTAAAAAAATTTTTTTAGTACATCCTCGATTTAAAAAAAATTTTTTTAGTACATCCTCGATTTAAAAAAAATTTTTTCAGTACATCCTCGATAAAAAAAAAATTTTTAGTACATCCTCGATGTAAAAAAATGTTTTTTAGTACATCTCCGATCTAAAAAAATTTTTTTAGTACATCCTCGATCAAAAAAAATTTTTTTAGTACATCCTCGATCTAAAAAAAATTTTTTTAGTACATCCTCGATATGAAAAACATTTTTTAGTACATCCTCGATCTAAAAAAATTTTTTTAGTACATCCTCGATCTAAAAAAAATTTTTTTAGTACATCCTCGATCAAAAAAAATTTTTTTAGTGCATCCTCGATCTAAAAAAAATTTTTTTAGTTCATCCTTGATATGAAAAAAATTTTTTTAGTACATCCTCGATCTAAAAAAATTTTTTAGTACATCCTCGATCTAAAAAAAATTTTTTTAGTACATCCTCGATCAAAGAAAATTTTTTTAGTACATCCTCGATCTAAAAAAAATTTTTCTAGTACATCCTTGATATGAAAAAAATTTTTTTAGTACATCCTCGATCTAAAAATTTTTTTAGTACATCCTCGATCAAAAAAAATTTTTTTAGTACATCCTCGATCTAAAAAAAAATTTTTTAGTACATCCTTGATATGAAAAAATTTTTTTAGTACATCCTCGATCTAAAAAAAAATTTTTTAGTACATCCTTGATATGAAAAAATTTTTTTAGTACATCCTTGATATGAAAAAAATTTTTTAGTACATCCTCGATCAAAAAAAATTTTTTTAGTACATCCTCGATGTAAAAAAAATTTTTTTAGTACATCCTCGATCTAAAAAAAAATTTTTTAGTACATCCTTGATATGAAAAAATTTTTTTTAGTACATCCTCGATCTAAAAAAATTTTTTAGTACATCCTCGATCTAAAAAATTTTTTTTAGTACATCCTCGATCTAAAAAATTTTTTTAGTACATCCTCGATGTAAAAAAAATTATTTTAGTACATCCTCGATCTAAAAAAAATTTTTTTAGTACATCCTTGATATGAAAAAAATTTATTTAGTACATCCTTGATCTAAAAAAAATTTTTTTAGTACATCCTTGATATGAAAAAAATTTGTTTAGTACATCCTCGATCTAAAAAAAAATTTTTTAGTACATCCTCGATCAAAAAAAATTTTTTTAGTACATCCTCGATCTAAAAAAAAATTTTTTAGTACATCCTTGATATGAAAAATTTTTTTTAGTACATCCTCGATCTAAAAAAAAATTTTTTAGTACATCCTTGATATGAAAAAATTTTTTTAGTACATCCTTGATATGAAAAAAATTTTTTAGTACATCCTCGATCAAAAAAAATTTTTTTAGTACATCCTCGATGTAAAAAAAATTTTTTTAGTACATCCTCGATCTAAAAAAAAATTTTTTAGTACATCCTCGATCTAAAAAAATTTTTTTAGTACATCCTCGATCTAAAAAAATTTTTTAGTACATCCTCGATCTAAAAAAAATTTTTTTAGTACATCTTCGATCTAAAAAAATTTTTTTAGTACATCCTCGATCTAAAAAAAAATTGTTTAGTACATCCTTGATATGAAAAAATTTTTTTTAGTACATCCTCGATCTAAAAAAATTTTTTTAATACATCCTCGATCAAAAAAAATTTTTTTAGTACATCCTCGATCTAAAAAAAATTTTTTTAGTACATCCTCGATATGAAAAAAATTTTTTTAGTACATCCTCGATCAAAAAAAATTTTTTTAGTACATCCTCGATCTAAAAAAAATTTTTTTAGTACATCCTTGATATGAAAAAAATTTTTTAGTACATCCTCGATCAAAAAAAATTGTTTTAGTACATCCTCGATCTAAAAAAAAATTTTTTAGTACATTCTCGATCTAAAAAAATTTTTTTAGTACATCCTCGATCTAAAAAAAAATTTTTTAGTACATCCTCGATCAAAAAAAATTTTTTTTAGTACATCCTCGATCTAAAAAAATTTTTTTAGTACATCCTCGATCAAAAAAAATTTTTTTAGTACATCCTCGATCTAAGAAAAATTTTTTTAGTACATCCTCGATATGAAAAAAATTTTTTTAGTACATCCTCGATCAAAAAAAATTTTTTTAGTACATCCTCGATCTAAAAAAAATTTTTTTAGTACATCCTTGATATGAAAAAAATTTTTTTAGTTCATCCTCGATCAAAAAAAATTTTTTTAGTACATCCTCGATCTAAAAAAAAAATTTTTTAGTACATCCTCGATCTAAAAAAATTTTTTTAGTACATCCTCGATCCAAAAAAAAATTTTTTAGTACATCCTCGATCAAAAAAAATTTTTTTTGTACATCCTCGATCTAAAAAAAATTTTTTTAGTACATCCTTGATATGAAAAAAATTTTTTTAGTACATCCTCGATAAAAAAAAATTTTTTAGTACATCTTCGATGTAAAAAAATGTTTTTTAGTACATCCTCGATCTAAAAAAATTTTTTTAGTACATCCTCGATCAAAAAAAATTTTTTTAGTACATCCTCGATCTAAAAAAAATTTTTTTAGTACATCCTCGATATGAAAAAAATTTTTTAGTACATCCTCGATCAAAAAAAATTTTTTTAGTACATCCTCGATCTAAAAAAAATTTTTTTAGTACATCCTTGATATGAAAAAAATTTTTTTAGTACATCCTCGATCAAAAAAAATTTTTTTAGTACATCCTCGATCTAAAAAAAAAATTTTTTAGTACATCCTCGATCTAAAAAAATTTTTTTAGTACATCCTCGATCTAAAAAAAATTTTTTTAGTACATCCTCGATCAAAAAAAATTTTTTTAGTACATCCTCGATCTAAAAAAAATTTTTTTAGTACATCCTTGATATGAAAAAAATTTTTTTAGTACATCCTCGATAAAAAAAAATTTTTTAGTACATCCTCGATGTAAAAAAATTTTTTTAGTACATCCTCGATCTGAAAAAATTTTTTAGTACATCCTCGATCAAAAAAAATTTTTTTAGTACATCCTCGATCTAAAAAAAATTTTTTTAGCACAACCTCGATATGAAAAAAATTTTTTTAGTACATCCTCGATCAAAAAAAATTTTTTTAGTACATCCTCGATCTAAAAAAAATTTTTTTAGTACATCCTTGATATGAAAAAAATTTTTTTAGTACATCCTCGATCTAAAAAAATTTTTTAGTACATCCTCGATCTAAAAAAAATTTTTTTAGTACATCCTCGATCAAAGAAAATTTTTCTAGTACATCCTCGATCTAAAAAAAATTTTTCTAGTACATCCTTGATATGAAAAAAATTTTTTTAGTACATCCTCGATCTAAAAATTTTTTTAGTACATCCTCGATCAAAAAAAATTTTTTTAGTACATCCTCGATCTAAAAAAAAATTTTTTAGTACATCCTTGATATGAAAAAATTTTTTTAGTACATCCTCGATCTAAAAAAAAATTTTTTAGTACATCCTTGATATGAAAAAATTTTTTTAGTACATTCTTGATATGAAAAAAATTTTTTAGTACATCCTCGATGTAAAAAAAATTTTTTTAGTACATCCTCGATCTAAAAAAAAATTTTTTAGTACATTCTCGATCTAAAAAAATTTTTTTAGTACATCCTCGATGTAAAAAAAATTTTTTTAGTACATCCTCGATCTAAAAAAATTTTTTTAGTACATCCTCGATCTAAAAAAAAATTTTTTAGTACATCCTTGATATGAAAAAATTTTTTTTAGTACATCCTCGATCTAAAAAAATTTTTTTAATACATCCTCGATCAAAAAAAATTTTTTTAGTACATCCTCGATCTAAAAAAAATTTTTTTAGTACATCCTTGATATGAAAAAAATTTTTTAGTACATCCTCGATCAAAAAAAATTTTTTTAGTACATCCTCGATCTAAAAAAAAATTTTTTAGTACATCTTCGATCTAAAAAAATTTTTTTAGTACATCCTCGATCAAAGAAAATTTTTCTAGTACATCCTCGATCTAAAAAAAATTTTTCTAGTACATCCTTGATATGAAAAAAATTTTTTTAGTACATCCTCGATCTAAAAATTTTTTTAGTACATCCTCGATCTAAAAAAAATTTTTTTAGTACATCCTTGATATGAAAAAAATTTTTTTAGTACATCCTCGATCTGAAAAAATTTTTTAGTACATCCTCGACCTAAAAAAAATTTTTTTAGTACATCCTCGATCTAAAAAAATTTTTTTAGTACATCCTCGATTTAAAAAAAATTTTTTTAGTACATCCTAGACCTAAAAAAATTTTTTTAGTACATCCTCGATCTAAAAAAAATTTTTTTAGTACATCCTTGATATGAAAAAATTTTTTTTAGTACATCCTCGATTTAAAAAAAATTTTTTAGTACATCCTCGATCTAAAAAAATTTTTTTAGTACATCCTCGATTTAAAAAAAATTTTTTTAGTACATCCTCGATCTAAAAAAAATTTTTTTAGTACATCCTCGATCTAAAAAATTTTTTTTAGTACATCCTCGATTTAAAAAAAATTTTTTTAGTACATCCTCGATCTAAAAAAATTTTTTTAGTACATCCTCGATTTAAAAAAAATTTTTTAGTACATCCTCGATTTAAAAAATTTTTTTTAGTACATCCTCGATCTAAAAAAATTTTTTTAGTACATCCTCGACCTAAAAAAAATTTTATTAGTACATCCTCGATCTAAAAAAATTTTTTTAGTACATCCTCGACCTAAAAAAAATTTTTTTAGTACATCCTCGATCTAAAAAAATTTTTTTAGTACATCCTCGACCTAAAAAAAATTTTTTTAGTACATCCTCGATCTAAAAAATTTTTTTTAGTACATCCTCGATTTAAAAAAAATTTTTTTAGTACATCCTCGATCTAAAAAAATTTTTTTAGTACATCCTCGATTTAAAAAAAATTTTTTAGTACATCCTCGATTTAAAAAATTTTTTTTAGTACATCCTCGATCTAAAAAAATTTTTTTAGTACATCCTCGACCTAAAAAAAATTTTATTAGTACATCCTCGATCTAAAAAAATTTTTTTAGTACATCCTCGACCTAAAAAAAATTTTTTTAGTACATCCTCGATCTAAAAAAATTTTTTTAGTACATCCTCGATTTAAAAAAAATTTTTTTAGTACATCCTCGACCTAAAAAAATTTTTTTAGTACATCCTCGATCTAAAAAAAATTTTTTTAGTACATCCTTGATATGAAAAAATTTTTTTTAGTACATCCTCGATTTAAAAAAAATTTTTTAGTACATCCTCGATCTAAAAAAATTTTTTTAGTACATCCTCGATCTAAAAAAATTTTTTTAGTACATCCTCGATTTAAAAAAAATTTTTTAGTACATCCTCGATTTAAAAAAATTTTTTTAGTACATCCTCGATCTAAAAAAAATTTTTTTAGTACATCCTCGATCTAAAAAAATTTTTTTAGTACATCCTCGACCTAAAAAAAATTTTTTTAGTACATCCTCGATCTAAAAAAATTTTTTTAGTACATCCTCGACCTAAAAAAAATTTTTTTAGTACATCCTCGATCTAAAAAAATTTTTTTAGTACATCCTCGATTTAAAAAAAATTTTTTTAGTACATCCTCGATCTAAAAAAATTTTTTTAGTACATCCTCGACCTAAAAAAAATTTTTTTAGTACATCCTCGATCTAAAAAAATTTTTTTAGTACATCCTCGATTTAAAAAAAATTTTTTTAGTACATCCTCGATCTAAAAAAAATTTTTTTAGTACATCCTCGATCTAAAAAAATTTTTTTAGTACATCCTCGACCTAAAAAAAATTTTTTTAGTACATCCTCGATCTAAAAAAATTTTTTTAGTACATCCTCGATTTAAAAAAAATTTTTTTAGTACATCCTCGATCTAAAAAAATTTTTTTAGTACATCTTCGATTTAAAAAAAAATTTTTTAGTACATCCTCGATCTAAAAAAATTTTTTTAGTACATCCTCGATCTAAAAAAAAATTTTTTTAGTACATCCTTGATATGAAAAAAATTTTTTTAGTACATCCTCGATCAAAAAAAATTTTTTTAGTACATCCTTGATCTAAAAAAAATTTTTTTTAGTACATCATTGATATGGAAAAATTTTTTTTAGTACATCCTCGATCAAAAAAAATTTTTTTAGTACATCCTCGATCTAAAAAAATTTTTTTAGTACATCCTTGATATGAAAAAAAATTTTTTAGTACATCCTCGATCAAAAAAAATTTTTTTAGTACATCCTCGATCAAAAAAAATTTTTTTAGTACATCCTTGATCTAAAAAAAATTTTTTTAGTACATCCTTGATATGAAAAAAATTTTTTTAGTACATCCTCGATCAAAAAAAATTTTTTTAGTACATCCTTGATCTAAAAAAAATTTTTTTAGTACATCCTTGATATGAAAAAAATTTTTTTAGTACATCCTCGATCAAAAAAAATTTTTTTAGTACATCCTCGATCTAAAAAAAATTTTTTTAGTACATCCTCGATCAAAAAATATTTTTTTAGTACATCCTCGATCAAAAAAAATTTTTTTAGTACATCCTTGATCTAAAAAAAATTTTTTTAGTACATCCTTGATATGAAAAAATTTTTTTTAGTACATCCTCGATCAAAAAAAATTTTTATAGTACATCCTCGATCTAAAAAAAATTTTTTTAGTACATCCTTGATATGAAAAAAATTTTTTTAGTACATCCTCGATCAAAAAAAATTTTTTTAGTACATCCTTGATCTAAAAAAAATTTTTTTAGTACATCCTTGATATGAAAAAAATTTTTTTAGTACATCCTCGATCAAAAAAAATTTTTTTAGTACATCCTTGATCTAAAAAAAATTTTTTTAGTACATCCTTGATATGAAAAAATTTTTTTTAGTACATCCTCGATCAAAAAAAATTTTTATAGTACATCCTCGATCTAAAAAAAATTTTTTTAGTACATCCTTGATATGAAAAAAATTTTTTTAGTACATCCTCGATCAAAAAAAATTTTTTTAGTACATCCTTGATCTAAAAAAAATTTTTTTAGTACATCCTTGATATGAAAAAAATTTTTTTAGTACATCCTCGATCAAAAAAAATTTTTTTAGTACATCCTAGATCAAAAAAAATTTTTTTTAGTACATCCTCGATCTAAAAAAAATTTTTTTAGTACATCCTTGATATGAAAAAATTTTTTTTAGTACATCCTCGATCTAAAAAAAAATTTTTTAGTACATCCTCGATCAAAAAAAATTTTTTTCGTACATCCTCGATCTAAAAAAAATTTTTTTAGTACATCCTTGATATGAAAAAAATTTTTTTAGTATATCCTCGATCTAAAAAAATTTTTTTAGTACATCCTCGACCAAAAAAAATTTTTTAGTACATCCTCGATCTAAAAAAAAATTTTTTAGTACATCCTTGATATGAAAAAATTTTTTTAGTACATCCTCGATCTAAAAAAATTTTTTTAGTACATCCTCGATCTAAAAAAAAAATTTTTAGTACATTCTTGATATGAAAACATTTTTTTTAGTACATCCTCGATCTAAAAAATTTTTTTTAGTACATCCTCGATCAAAAAAATAAATTTTTTTAGTACATCCTAGATCAAAAAAATTTTTTTAGTACATCCTCGATCTAAAAAAAGTTTTTTTAGTACATCCTTGATATGAAAAAAAATTTTTTAGTACATCCTCGATCTAAAAAAAATTTTTTTAGTACATCCTCGATCAAAAAAAATTTTTTTAGTACATCCTCGATCTAAAAAAAATTTTTTTAGTACATCCTTGATATGAAAAAAATTTTTTTAGTATATCCTCGATCTAAAAAAATTTTTTTAGTACATCCTCGATCAAAAAAATTTTTTAGTACATCCTCGATCTAAAAAAAAATTTTTTAGTACATCCTTGATATGAAAAAATTTTTTTAGTACATCCTCGATCTAAAAAAATTTTTTTAGTACATCCTCGATCTAAAAAAAATTTTTTTAGTACATCCTAGATCAAAAAAAAATTTTTTAGTACATCCTCGATCTAAAAAAAATTTTTTTAGTACATCCTTGATATGAAAACATTTTTTTTAGTACAGCCACGATCTAATAAAATTTTTTTAGTACATCCTTGATATGAAAAAAATTTTTTTAGTATATCCTCGATCTAAAAAAATTTTTTTAGTACATCCTCGATCAAAAAAAATTTTTTTAGTACATCCTCGATCTAAAAAAAATTTTTTTAGTACATCCTTGATATGAAAAAATTTTTTTTAGTATATCCTCGATCTAAAAAAATTTTTTTAGTACAACCTCGATCAAAAAAAATTTTTTAGTACATCCTCGATCTAATAAAAATTTTTTTAGTACATCCTTGATATGAAAAAAATTTTTTTAGTACATCCTCGATCTAAAAAAAATTTTTTTAGTACATCCTCGATCAAAAAAAATTTTTTTAGTACATCCTCGATCTAAAAAAAATTTTTTTAGTACATCCTTGATATGAAAAAAATTTTTTTAGTACATCCTCGATCAAAAAAAATTTTTTTAGTACATCCTCGATCTAAAAAAAATTTTTTTAGTACATCCTTGATATGAAAAAAATTTTTTTAGTACATCCTCGATCTAAAAAAATTTTTTTAGTACATCCTCGATCTAAAAAAAATTTTTTTAGTACATCCTTGATATGAAAAAAATTTTTTTAGTACATCCTCGATCTAAAAAAATTTTTTTAGTACATCCTCGATCTAAAAAAAATTTTTTTAGTACATCCTAGATCAAAAAAAATTTTTTTAGTACATCCTCGATCTAAAAAAAATTTTTTTAGTACATCCTTGATATGAAAAAAATTTTTTTAGTACATCCTTGATCAAAAAAAATTTTTTTAGTACATCCTCGATCTAAAAAAAATTTTTTTAGTACATCCTTGATATGAAAAAAATTTTTTTAGTACATCCTCGATCAAAAAAAATTTTTTTAGTACATCCTTGATATGGAAAAATTTTTTTTAGTACATCCTCGATCTAAAAAAAATTTTTTTAGTACATCCTTGATATGAAAAAAATTTTTTTAGTACATCCTCGATCAAAAAAAATTTTTTTAGTACATCCTTGATCTAAAAAAAATTTTTTTAGTACATCCTTGATATGAAAAAATTTTTTTTAGTACATCCTCGATCAAAAAAAATTTTTTTAGTACATCCTCGATCTAAAAAAAATTTTTTTAGTACATCCTTGATATGAAAAAAATTTTTTTAGTACATCCTCGATCTAAAAAAATTTTTTTAGTACATCCTTGATCTAAAAAAAATTTTTTTTAGTACATCATTGATATGGAAAAATTTTTTTTAGTACATCCTCGATCAAAAAATTTTTTTTAGTACATCCTCGATCTAAAAAAAATTTTTTTAGTACATCCTTGATATGAAAAAAAATTTTTTAGTACATCCTCGATCAAAAAAAATTTTTTTAGTACATCCTTGATATGAAAAAAATTTTTTTAGTACATCCTCGATCAAAAAAAATTTTTTTAGTACATCCTCGATCAAAAAAAATTTTTTTAGTACATCCTTGATCTAAAAAAAATTTTTTTAGTACATCCTTGATATGAAAAAAATTTTTTTAGTACATCCTCGATCAAAAAAAATTTTTTTAGTACATCCTCGATCTAAAAAAAATTTTTTTAGTACATCCTTGATATGAAAAAATTTTTTTTAGTACATCCTCGATCAAAAAAAATTTTTTTAGTACATCCTCGATCTAAAAAAAATTTTTTTAGTACATCCTCGATCAAAAAAAATTTTTTTAGTACATCCTTGATCAAAAAAAATTTTTTTAGTACATCCTTGATATGGAAAAATTTTTTTTAGTACATCCTCGATCTAAAAAAAATTTTTTTAGTACATCCTTGATATGAAAAAAATTTTTTTAGTACATCCTCGATCAAAAAAAATTTTTTTAGTACATCCTTGATCTAAAAAAAATTTTTTTAGTACATCCTTGATATGAAAAAATTTTTTTTAGTACATCCTCGATCAAAAAAAATTTTTTTAGTACATCCTCGATCTAAAAAAATTTTTTTAGTACATCCTTGATATGAAAAAAAATTTTTTAGTACATCCTCGATCAAAAAAAATTTTTTTAGTACATCCTCGATCAAAAAAAATTTTTTTAGTACATCCTTGATCTAAAAAAAATTTTTTTAGTACATCCTTGATATGAAAAAAATTTTTTTAGTACATCCTCGATCAAAAAAAATTTTTTTAGTACATCCTTGATCTAAAAAAAATTTTTTTAGTACATCCTTGATATGAAAAAATTTTTTTTAGTACATCCTCGATCAAAAAAAATTTTTTTAGTACATCCTCGATCTAAAAAAAATTTTTTTAGTACATCCTCGATCAAAAAAAATTTTTTTAGTACATCCTCGATCAAAAAAAATTTTTTTAGTACATCCTTGATCTAAAAAAAATTTTTTTAGTACATCCTTGATATGAAAAAATTTTTTTTAGTACATCCTCGATCAAAAAAAATTTTTATAGTACATCCTCGATCTAAAAAAAATTTTTTTAGTACATCCTTGATATGAAAAAAATTTTTTTAGTACATCCTCGATCAAAAAAAATTTTTTTAGTACATCCTTGATCTAAAAAAAATTTTTTTAGTACATCCTTGATATGAAAAAAATTTTTTTAGTACATCCTCGATCAAAAAAAATTTTTTTAGTACATCCTTGATCTAAAAAAAATTTTTTTAGTACATCCTTGATATGAAAAAATTTTTTTTAGTACATCCTCGATCAAAAAAAATTTTTTTAGTACATCCTCGATCAAAAAAAATTTTTTAGTACATCCTCGATCTAAAAAAAAATTTTTTAGTACATCCTTGATATGAAAAAATTTTTTTAGTACATCCTCGATCTAAAAAAAAATTTTTTAGTACATCCTCGATCAAAAAAAATTTTTTTAGTACATCCTCGATCTAAAAAAAATTTTTTTAGTACATCCTTGATATGAAAAAAATTTTTTTAGTATATCCTCGATCTAAAAAAATTTTTTTAGTACAACCTCGATCAAAAAAAATTTTTTAGTACATCCTCGATCTAATAAAAATTTTTTAGTACATCCTTGATATGAAAAAATTTTTTTAGTACATCCTCGATCTAAAAAAATTTTTTTAGTACATCCTCGATCTAAAAAAAAATTTTTTAGTACATTCTTGATATGAAAAAATTTTTTTTAGTACATCCTCGATCTAAAAAATTTTTTTTAGTACATCCTCGATCAAAAAAATAAATTTTTTTAGTACATCCTAGATTAAAAAAAATTTTTTTAGTACATCCTCGATCTAAAAAAAGTTTTTTTAGTACATCCTTGATATGAAAAAAAATTTTTTAGTACATCCTCGATCTAAAAAAAATTTTTTTAGTACATCCTCGATCAAAAAAAATTTTTTTAGTACATCCTCGATCTAAAAAAAATTTTTTTAGTACATCCTTGATATGAAAAAAATTTTTTTAGTACATCCTCGATCTAAAAAAATTTTTTTAGTACATCCTCGATCTAAAAAAAATTTTTTTAGTACATCCTTGATATGAAAAAAATTTTTTTAGTACATCCTCGATCTAAAAAAATTTTTTTAGTACATCCTCGATCTAAAAAAAATTTTTTTAGTACATCCTAGATCAAAAAAAATTTTTTTAGTACATCCTCGATCTAAAAAAAATTTTTTTAGTACATCCTTGATATGAAAAAATTTTTTTTAGTATATCCTCGATCTAAAAAAATTTTTTTAGTACAACCTCGATCAAAAAAATTTTTTAGTACATCCTCGATCTGATAAAAATTTTTTTAGTACATCCTTGATATGAAAAAAATTTTTTTAGTACATCCTCGATCTAAAAAAAATTTTTTTAGTACATCCTCGATCAAAAAAAATTTTTTTAGTACATCCTCGATCTAAAAAAAATTTTTTTAGTACATCCTTGATATGAAAAAAATTTTTTTAGTACATCCTCGATCAAAAAAAATTTTTTTAGTACATCCTCGATCTAAAAAAAATTTTTTTAGTACATCCTTGATATGAAAAAAATTTTTTTAGTACATCCTCGATCTAAAAAAATTTTTTTAGTACATCCTCGATCTAAAAAAAATTTTTTTAGTACATCCTTGATATGAAAAAAATTTTTTTAGTACATCCTCGATCTAAAAAAATTTTTTTAGTACATCCTCGATCTAAAAAAAATTTTTTTAGTACATCCTAGATCAAAAAAAATTTTTTTAGTACATCCTCGATCTAAAAAAAATTTTTTTAGTACATCCTTGATATGAAAAAAATTTTTTTAGTACATCCTTGATCAAAAAAAATTTTTTTAGTACATCCTCGATCTAAATAAAATTTTTTTAGTACATCCTTGATATGAAAAAAATTTTTTTAGTACATCCTCGATCAAAAAAAATTTTTTTAGTACATCCTTGATAACGAAAAATTTTTTTTAGTACATCCTCGATCTAAAAAAAATTTTTTTAGTACATCCTTGATATGAAAAAATTTTTTTAGTGCATCCTCGATCAAAAAAAATTTTTTTAGTACATCCTTGATCTAAAAAAAATTTTTTTAGTACATCGTTGATATGAAAAAATTTTTTTTAGTACATCCTCGATCTAAAAAAATTTTTTTAGTACATCCTCGATCTAAAAAAAAATTTTTTTAGTACATCCTTGATATGAAAAAAATTTTTTTAGTACATCCTCGATCAAAAAAAATTTTTTTAGTACATCCTTGATCTAAAAAAAATTTTTTTTAGTACATCATTGATATGGAAAAATTTTTTTTAGTACATCCTCGATCAAAAAATTTTTTTTAGTACATCCTCGATCTAAAAAAAATTTTTTTAGTACATCCTTGATATGAAAAAAAATTTTTTAGTACATCCTCGATCAAAAAAAATTTTTTTAGTACATCCTTGATATGAAAAAAATTTTTTTAGTACATCCTCGATCAAAAAAAATTTTTTTAGTACATCCTCGATCAAAAAAAATTTTTTTAGTACATCCTTGATCTAAAAAAAATTTTTTTAGTACATCCTTGATATGAAAAAAATTTTTTTAGTACATCCTCGATCAAAAAAAATTTTTTTAGTACATCCTCGATCTAAAAAAAAATTTTTTAGTACATCCTTGATATGAAAAAATTTTTTTTAGTACATCCTCGATCAAAAAAAATTTTTTTAGTACATCCTCGATCTAAAAAAAATTTTTCTAGTACATCCTCGATCAAAAAAAATTTTTTTAGTACATCCTTGATCAAAAAAAATTTTTTTAGTACATCCTTGATATGGAAAAATTTTTTTTAGTACATCCTCGATCTAAAAAAAATTTTTTTAGAACATCCTTGATATGAAAAAAATTTTTTTAGTACATCCTCGATCAAAAAAAATTTTTTTAGTACATCCTTGATCTAAAAAAAAATTTTTTTAGTACATCCTTGATATGAAAAAATTTTTTTTAGTACATCCTCGATCAAAAAAAATTTTTTTAGTACATCCTCGATCTAAAAAAAAATTTTTTTAGTACATCCTTGATATGAAAAAATTTTTTTTAGTACATCCTCGATCAAAAAAAATTTTTTTAGTACATCCTTGATCTAAAAAAAATTTTTTTTAGTGCATCATTGATATGGAAAAATTTTTTTTAGTACATCCTCGATCAAAAAAAATTTTTTTAGTACATCCTCGATCTAAAAAAATTTTTTTAGTACATCCTTGATATGAAAAAAAAATTTTTTAGTACATCCTCGATCAAAAAAAATTTTTTTAGTACATCCTCGATCAAAAAAAATTTTTTTAGTACATCCTTGATCTAAAAAAAATTTTTTTAGTACATCCTTGATATGAAAAAAATTTTTTTAGTACATCCTCGATCAAAAAAAATTTTTTTAGTACATCCTTGATCTAAAAAAAAATTTTTTTAGTACATCCTTGATATGAAAAAATTTTTTTTAGTACATCCTCGATCAAAAAAAATTTTTTTAGTACATCCTCGATCTAAAAAAAATTTTTTTAGTACATCCTCGATCAAAAAAAATTTTTTTAGTACATCCTCGATCAAAAAAAATTTTTTTAGTACATCCTTGATCTAAAAAAAATTTTTTTAGTACATCCTTGATATGAAAAAATTTTTTTTAGTACATCCTCGATCAAAAAAACTTTTTATAGTACATCCTCGATCTAAAAAAAATTTTTTTAGTACATCCTTGATATGAAAAAAATTTTTTTAGTACATCCTCGATCAAAAAAAATTTTTTTAGTACATCCTTGATCTAAAAAAAATTTTTTTAGTACATCCTTGATATGAAAAAAATTTTTTTAGTACATCCTCGATCAAAAAAAATTTTTTTAGTACATCCTTGATCTAAAAAAAATTTTTTTAGTACATCCTTGATATGAAAAAATTTTTTTTAGTACATCCTCGATCAAAAAAAATTTTTTTAGTACATCCTCGATCAAAAAAAATTTTTTTAGTACATCCTCGATCAAAAAAAATTTTTTTAGTACATCCTTGATCTAAAAAAAATTTTTTTAGCACATCCTTGATATGAAAAAGTTTTTTTAGTACATCCTCGATCAAAAAAAATTTTTTTAGTACATCCTCGATCTAAAAAAAATTTTTTTAGTACATCCTCGATCAAAAAAAATTTTTTTAGTACATCCTCGATCTAAAAAAAATTTTTTTAGTACATCCTTGATATGAAAAAAATTTTTTTAGTACATCCTCGATCAAAAAAAATTTTTTTAGTACATCCTTGATCTAAAAAAAATTTTTTTAGTACATCCTTGATATGAAAAAATTTTTTTTAGTACATCCTCGATCAAAAAAAATTTTTTTTAGTACATCCTCGATCTAAAAAAAATTTTTTTAGTACATCCTTGATATGAAAAAAATTTTTTTAGTACATCCTCGATCAAAAAAAATTTTTTTAGTACATCCTTGATCTAAAAAATATTTTTTTAGTACATCCTTGATATGAAAAAAATTTTTTTAGTACATCCTCGATCTAAAAAAATTTTTTTAGTACATCCTCGATCTAAAAAAAATTTTTTTAGTACATCCTAGATCAAAAAAAATTTTTTAGTACATCCTCGATCTAAAAAAAATTTTTTTAGTACATCCTTGATATGAAAAAATTTTTTTTAGTACATCCTCGATCTAAAAAAATTTTTTTAGTACATCCTCGATCAAAAAAAATTTTTTTAGTACATCCTCGATCTAAAAAAAATTTTTTTAGTACATCCTTGATATGAAAAATTTTTTTTTAGTACATCCTCGATCTAAAAAAATTTTTTTAGTACATCCTCGATCTAAAAAAATTTTTTTAGTACATCCTCGATCTAAAAAAAATTTTTTTAGTACATCCTCGATCAAAAAAAATTTTTTTAGTACATCCTCGATCTAAAAAAAAATTTTTTAGTACATCCTCGATCTAAAAAAAAATTTTTTAGTACATCCTTGATATGAAAAAATTTTTTTTAGTACATCCTCGATCTAAAAAAAATTTTTTAGTACATCCTCGATCAAAAAAAATTTTTTTAGTACATCCTCGATCTAAAAAAAATTTTTTTAGTACATCCTCGATCTAAAAAAAATTTTTTTAGTACATCCTTGATATGAAAAAAATTTTTTTAGTACATCCTCGATCTAAAAAAATTTTTTTAGTACATCCTAGATCTAAAAAAATTTTTTTAGTACATCCTCGATCAAAAAAAATTTTTTTAGTACATCCTTGATCTAAAAAAAATTTTTTTATTACATACTCGATCTAAAAAAAAATTTTTTAGTACATCCTTGATATGAAAAAATTTTTTTTAGTACATCCTCGATCTAAAAAAATTTTTTTAGTACATCCTCGATCTAAAAAAATTTTTTTAGTACATCCTCGATCTAAAAAAAATTTATTTAGTACATCCTCGAACAAAAAAAATTTTTTTAGTACATCCTCGATCTAAAAAAAATTTTTTTAGTACATCCTTGATATGAAAAAAATTTTTTTAGTACAGCCTCGATCAAAAAATTTTTTTTAGTACATCCTCGATCTAAAAAAAATTATTTTAGTACATCCTCGATCAAAAAAATTTTTTTTAGTACATCCTCGATCTAAAAAAAATTTTTTTAGTACATCCCCGATCTAAAAAAAATTTTTTTAGTACATCCTTGATATGAAAAAATTTTTTTTAGTACATCCTCGATCTAAAAAAATTTTTTTAGTACATCCTCGATCTAAAAAAATTTTTTTAGTACATCCTCGATCAAAAAAAATTTTTTTAGTACATCCTCGATCTAAAAAAATTTTTTTAGTACATCCTCGATCTAAAAAAAATTTTTTTAGTACATCCTCGATCTAAAAAAAATTTTTTTTAGTACATCCTTGATATGAAAAAATTTTTTTTAGTACATCCTCGATCTAAAAAAATTTTTTTAGTACATCCTCGATCTAAAAAAATTTTTTTAGTACATCCTCGATCTAAAAAAAATTTTTTTAGTACATCCTCGATCAAAAAAAATTTTTTTAGTACATCCTCGATCTAAAAAAAATTTTTTAGTACATCCTCGATCAAAAAAATTTTTTTAGTACATCCTCGATCTAAAGAAAATTTTTTTTAGTACATCTTTGATATGAAAAATTTTTTTTAGTACATCCTCGATCTAAAAAATTTTTTTTAGTACATCCTCGATCTAAAAAAATTTTTTTAGTACATCCTCGATCAAAAAAAATTTTTTTAGTACATCCTCGATGTAAAAAAAATTTTTTTAGTACATCCACGATCTAAAAAAAATTTCTTTAGTACATCCTCGATCAAAAAAAATTTTTTTAGTACATCCTTGATCTAAAAAAAATTTTTTTAGTATATCCTCGATCTAAAAAAATTTTTTTAGTACATCCTCGATCAAAAAAAATTTTTTTAGTACATCCTCGATCTAAAAAAATTTTTTTTAGTACATCCTCGATCAAAAAAAATTTTTTTAGTACATCCTCGATCAAAAAAAATATGTTTAGTACATCCTCGATCTAAAAAAAATTTTTTTAGTACATCCTCGATCTAAAAAAATTTTTTAGTACATCCTCGATCTAAAAAAAAATTTTTTAGTACATCCTTGATATGAAAAAATTTTTTTAGTACATCCTCGATCAAAAAAAATTTTTTTAGTACATCCTCGATGTAAAAAAAATTTTTTTAGTACATCCTTGATATGAAAAAAATTTTTTTAGTACATCCTCAATCTAAAAAAATTTTTTTAGTACATCCACGATCTAAAAAAAATTTTTTTAGTACATCCTCGATCAAAAAAAATTTTTTTAGTACATCCTCGATGTAAAAAAAATTTTTTTAGTACATCCTCGATCTAAAAAAAATTTTTTTAGTACATCCTCGATCAAAAAAAATTTTTTTAGTACATCCTCGATCTAAAAAAAATTTTTTTAGTACATCCTTGATATGAAAAAAATTTTTTTAGTACATCCTCGATCTAAAAAAAATTTTTTAGTACATCCTCGACCTAAAAAAAATTTTTTTAGTACATCCTCGATCTAAAAAAATTTTTTTAGTACATCCTCGATTTAAAAAAAATTTTTTTAGTACATCCTCGATCTAAAAAAATTTTTTTAGTACATCCTCGACCTAAAAAAAATTTTTTTAGTACATCCTCGATCTAAAAAAATTTTTTTAGTACATCCTCGATTTAAAAAAAATTTTTTTAGTACATCCTCGATTTAAAAAAATTTTTTTAGTACATCCTCGATCTAAATAAAATTTTTTTAGTACATCCTCGATCTAAAAAAAATTTTTTTAGTACATCCTCGATCTAAAAAAATTTTTTTAGTACATCCTCGACCTAAAAAAAATTTTTTAGTACATCCTCGATCTAAAAAAATTTTTTTAGTACATCCTCGATCTAAAAAAATTTTTTTTAGTACATCCTCGACCTAAAAAAAATTTTTTTAGTACATCCTCGATCTAAAAAAATTTTTTTAGTACATCCTCGATTTAAAAAAAAATTTTTTTAGTACATCCTCGATTTAAAAAAATTTTTTTAGTACATCCTCGATCTAAAAAAAATTTTTTTAGTACATCCTCGATCTAAAAAAAATTTTTTTAGTACATCCTCGATCTAAAAAAATTTTTTTAGTACATCCTCGACCTAAAAAAAATTTTTTAGTACATCCTCGATCTAAAAAAATTTTTTTAGTACATCCTCGATCTAAAAAAAATTGTTTTAGTACATCCTTGATATGAAAAAATTTTTTTTAGTACATCCTCGATTTAAAAAAATTTTTTTAGTACATCCTCGATCTAAAAAAAATTTTTTTAGTACATCCTCGATCTAAAAAAATTTTTTTAGTACATCCTCGATTTAAAAAAAATTTTTTTAGTACATCCTCGATCTAAAAAAATTTTTTTAGTACATCCTCGATCTAAAAAAAATTTTTTTAGTACATCCTTGATATGAAAAAATTTTTTTTAGTACATCCTCGATTTAAAAAAAATTTTTAGTACATCCTCGATCTAAAAAAAATTTTTTTAGTACATCCTCGATCTAAAAAAATTTTTTTAGTACATCCTCGACCTAAAAAAAATTTTTTTAGTACATCCTCGATCTAAAAAAATTTTTTTAGTACATCCTCGACCTAAAAAAAATTTTTTTAGTACATCCTCGATCTAAAAAAATTTTTTTAGTACATCCTCGATTTAAAAAAAAATTTTTTAGTACATCCTCGACCTAAAAAAAATGTTTTTAGTACATCCTCGATCTAAAAAAATTTTTTTAGTACATCCTCGACCTAAAAAAAATTTTTTTAGTACATCCTTGATATGAAAAAATTTTTTTTAGTACATCCTCGATTTAAAAAAAATTTTTTAGTACATCCTCGATCTAAAAAAATTTTTTTTAGTACATCCTCGATCTAAAAAAATTTTTTTAGTACATCCTCGATTTAAAAAAAATTTTTTTAGTACATCCTCGATCTAAAAAAATTTTTTTAGTACATCCTCGATTTAAAAAAAATTTTTTTAGTACATCCTCGATTTAAAAAAATTTTTTTAGTACATCCTTGATCTAAAAAAATTTTTTTAGTACATCCTCGATTTAAAAAAAATTTTTTAGTACATCCTCGATCTGAAAAAAATTTTTTTAGTACATCCTCGATCTAAAATAATTTTTTTAGTACATCCTCGATTTAAAAAAAATTTTTTTAGTACATCCTCGATCTAAAAAAATTTTTTTAGTACATCCTCGACCTAAAAAAAATTTTTTTAGTACATCCTCGATCTAAAAAAATTTTTTTAGTACATCCTCGATTTAAAAAAAATTTTTTTAGTACATCCTCGATCTAAAAAAATTTTTTTAGTACATCCTCGATTTAAAAAAAATTTTTTTAGTACATCCTCGATTTAAAAAAATTTTTTTAGTACATCCTCGATCTAAAAAAATTTTTTTAGTACATCCTTGATATGAAAAAAATTTTTTTAGTACATCCTCGATTTAAAAAAAATTTTTTTAGTACATCCTCGATCTAAAAAAAATTTTTTTAGTACATCCTCGATCTAAAAAAATTTTTTTAGTACATCCTCGATTTAAAAAAAATTTTTTTAGTACATCCTCGATCTAAAAAAATTTTTTTAGTACATCCTCGATCTAAAAAAAATTTTTTTAGTACATCCTCGATCTAAAAAAATTTTTTTAGTACATCCTCGATCTAAAAAAAATTTTTTTAGTACATCCTCGATCTAAAAAAATTTTTTTAGTACATCCTCGATTTAAAAAAAATTTTTTTAGTACATCCTCGATTTAAAAAAATTTTTTTAGTACATCCTCGATCTAAAAAAAATTTTTTTAGTACATCCTCGATCTAAAAAAATTTTTTTAGTACATCCTCGACCTAAAAAAAATTTTTTTAGTACATCCTCGATCTAAAAAAATTTTTTTAGTACATCCTCGATTTAAAAAAAATTTTTTTAGTACATCCTCGATCTAAAAAAATTTTTTTAGTACATCCTCGACCTAAAAAAAATTTTTTTAGTACATCCTCGATCTAAAAAAATTTTTTTAGTACATCCTCGACCTAAAAAAAATTTTTTTAGCACATCCTCGATCTAAAAAAATTTTTTTAGTACATCCTCGATTTAAAAAAAATTTTTTTAGTACATCCTCGATTTAAAAAAATTTTTTTAGTACATCCTCGATCTAAAAAAAATTTTTTTAGTACATCCTCGATCTAAAAAAATTTTTTTAGTACATCCTCGATCTAAAAAAAATTTTTTTAGTACATCCTTGATATGAAAAAATTTTTTTTAGTACATCCTCGATCTAAAAAAAACTTTTTAGTACATCCTCGATCAAAAAAAATTTTTTTAGTACATCCTCGATCTAAAAAAAATTTTTTTAGTACATCCTTGATATGAAAAAATTTTTTTTAGTACATCCTCGATCTAAAAAAATTTTTTTAGTACATCCTCGATCTAAAAAAAATTTTTTTAGTACATCCTAGATCAAAAAAAATTTTTTTAGTACATCCTCGATCTAAAAAAAAATTTTTTAGTACATCCTTGATATGAAAAAATTTTTTTTAGTACATCCTCGATCTAAAAAAATTTTTTTAGTACATCCTCGATCAAAAAAAATTTTTTTAGTACATCCTCGATCTAAAAAAAATTTTTTTAGTACATCCTTGATATGAAAAAAATTTTTTTAGTACATCCTCGATCTAAAAAAAATTTTTTTAGTACATCTTCGATCAAAAAAAATTTTTTTAGTACATCCTCGATCTAAAAAAAATTTTTTTAGTACATCCTCGATCAAAAACAATTTTTTTAGTACATCCTCGATCTAAAAAAAATTTTTTTAGTACATCCTTGATATGAAAAAAATTTTTTTAGTACATCCTCGATCAAAAAAATTTTTTTTGGTACATCATCGATCAAAAAAAATTTTTTTAGTACATCCTCGATCTAAAAAAAATTGTTTTAGTACATCCTCGATCTAAAAACAATTTTTTTAGTACATCCTCGATCTAAAAAAATTTTTTTAGTACATCCTCGATCAAAAAAAATTTTTTTAGTACATCCTCGATCTAAAAAAAATTTTTTTAGTACATCCTTGATATGAAAAAATTTTTTTTAGTACATCCTCGATCTAAAAAAATTTTTTTAGTACATCCTCGATCTAAAAAAATTTTTTTAGTACATCCTCGATCTAAAAAAAATTTTTTTAGTACAGCCTAGATCAAAAAAAATTTTTTTAGTACATCCTCGATCTAAAAAAAATTTTTTTAGTACATCCTCGATCAAAAAAAATTTTTTTAGTACATCCTCGATCTAAAAAAAATTTTTTTAGTACATCCTTGATATGAAAAAATTTTTTTTAGTACATCCTCGATCTAAAAAAATTTTATTTAGTACATCCACGATCTAAAAAAATTTTTTTAGTACATCCTCGATCTAAAAAAAATTTTTTTAGTACATCCTCGATCAAAAAAAATTTTTTTACTACATCCTCGATCTAAAAAAAAATTTTTTAGTACATCCTTGATATGAAAAATTTTTTTTTAGTACATCCTCGATCTAAAAAAATTTTTTTAGTACATCCTCGATAAAAAAAATTTTTTTACTACATCCTCGATCTAAAAAAAATTTTTTTAGTACATCCTTGATATGAAAAAAATTTTTTTAGTACATCCTCGATCTAAAAAAATTTTTTTAGTACATCCTCGATCAAAAAAAATTTTTTTAGTACATCCTCGATCTAAAAAAAATTTTTTTAGTACATCCTTGATATGAAAAAATTTTTTTTAGTACATCCTCGATCTAAAAAAATTTTTTTAGTACATCCTCGATCAAAAAAAAATTTTTTTAGTACATCCTCGATCTAAAAAAAATTTTTTTAGTACATCCTCGATCAAAAAAAATTTTTTTACTACATCCTCGATCTAAAAAAAAATTTTTTAGTACATCCTTGATATGAAAAATTTTTTTTTAGTACATCCTCGATCTAAAAAAATTTTTTTAGTACATCCTCGATAAAAAAAATTTTTTTACTACATCCTCGATCTAAAAAAAATTTTTTTAGTACATCCTTGATATGAAAAAAATTTTTTTAGTACATCCTCGATCTAAAAAAATTTTTTTAGTACATCCTCGATCAAAAAAAATTTTTTTAGTACATCCTCGATCTAAAAAAAATTTTTTTAGTACATCCTCGATCTAAAAAAAATTTTTTTAGTACATCCTTGATATGAAAAAAATTTTTTTAGTACATCCTCGATTTAAAAAATTTTTTTTAGTACATCCTCGAACAAAAAAAATTTTGTAGTACATCCTCGATCTAAAAAAAAATTTTTTAGTACATCCTTGATAAGAAAAAATTTTTTTTAGTACATCCTCGATCTAAAAAAATTTTTTTAGTACATCCTCGATCAAAAAAAAATTTTTTTAGTACATCCTCGATCTAAAAAAAATTTTTTTAGTACATCCTTGATATGAAAAAAATTTTTTTAGTACATCCTCGATCTAAAAAATTTTTTTTAGTACATCCTCGAACAAAAAAAATTTTGTAGTACATCCTCGATCTAAAAAAAAATTTTTTAGTACATCCTTGATAAGAAAAAATTTTTTTTAGTACATCCTCGATCTAAAAAAATTTTTTTAGTACATCCTCGATCTAAAAAAAAAATTTTTTTAGTACATCCTAGATCAAAAAAAATTTTTTTAGTACATCCTCGATCTAAAAAAAATTTTTTTAGTACATCCTCGATCAAAAAAAATTTTTTTAGTACATCCTCGATCTAAAAAAAATTTTTTTAGTACATCCTTGATATGAAAAAAAATTTTTTAGTACATCCTCGATCTAAAAAAATTTTTTAGTACATCCTCGATCTAAAAAAAATTTTTTTAGTACATCCTTGATATGAAAAAATTTTTTTAGTACATCCTCGATCAAAAAAAATTTTTTTAGTACATCCTCGATCTAAAAAAAATTTTTTTAGTACATCCTTGATATGAAAAAAATTTTTTTAGTACATCCTCGATCTAAAAAAAATTTTTTTAGTACATCCTTGATATGAAAAAAATTTTTTTAGTACATCCTCGATCAAAAAAAATTTTTTTAGTACATCCTCGATCTAAAAAAAATTTTTTTAGTACATCTCTGATATGAAAAAAATTTTTTTAGTACATCCTCTATCTAAAAAATTTTTTATAGTACATCCTCGATCTAAAAAAAATTTTTTTAGTACATCCTCGATATAAAAAAAATTTTTTGCGGATCGTCCTTGATAAAAAAAAAATATTTTTCGCTCTCTCTTATTCTTGCTTTTATTCTCTCTCAGTTTCCAGATTCTCGCTTATTCTACCAATATTTGACCACGTCCCCCCTCCCCACTCCTTCTCTGTGAAACATGTTTCCCAGACATGAAAATATTCCTTTTGCTACTAAATTCAACGTTACTTCCTCCGTTCGTGGAGGATTCAGGATTCCAACCCAGCCCTACAAAAAAACGACAACCGTCACTCCAAATTGTTGTCAATTTTGAGTTTCTGTTAGTTTTGCGCTTTCTGAACTAAGATCTAAGCAAAACAATCGTCAGTCCAGTGGATCGGTGGATCTTCAACGCTGCTGGTTAAAAGATTCGCACGACAAGCGGAGCCAACGTGGATTTTGCTAAAAAGCCACGCGATAGGGACGGGGTTGTGGCGGAAAGGGATGCAAAAGGGTTTCCCAGAGTCAACCCAGAGTTCCGTTGAATGGGAATTGCAAACGATGAACGGACATTTTGGGGTAAAAGTTACACCATTTCTGCGGTTTCATCAAAACAGTCTTCAGTTGGTACAAAATATATCTTTTACTCTCGATTTACGCACACAGGTGTAAGATGATTTGATTTGATAATCTTTAGGGGTTAATTTTTGACCAAAAAAATGGACTCTGGGGAAAAAAGGAACGCGAAATGTTTGTTGCATTCAAAATTGTTACATCGAAATAGTCAGAGAAGGCTGTTGGTGGAAGGATGATAACAAACGCTTGCAGTGAGTTCTAGAAAAAAAAAATTTCTAGACGAAAAGGTAGAAAAGCTCGAAGTTTGCAGAGGTTTTTCTCTTGAGTACCTTGGGGTTTCGGCTCCAAAACAACGATAAAACAATTGCTCGAGTTGTGAAAAACTTCAGATGTGCTTTCGTTTCAAACCAAGCAACGTAGACTAAGCGAATCGTTAAGATTTGCAAGTTAATCTGGAGGACTGAGATTGGTTTATTGTGCGTAAAAGTCAAAAGATAAATGCAATTATCGTATTAAAGTTTAGCAATAATTTCGATTGCTTCATCCAAAAAAATATATTTTGTTTTGTTTTTGAACGCGTTTTTTTTTGTACTCAAAGTTGCGCTGAACAAAAAAGTTTAAACAAAAAGCCTTTTGTATGAGTAGGTTTTTTTTCTTTGTGTTCAAAGCTTTGCTGTACGTAAGTAAGTGCCCTGTAGCAGCTATCGACAAGTGCAAGCAAAGGGGTTTGTAATTCAATTTAGATAACGTTTCTTTACAAAAAAAAAACAACATCTCTTCCTTGTTTATAAATGCCATATGCCGCTTACTCGACTCTACTCTTCGTTTTGCAACCCACAAACTTTTATCTTACGAATAAAAAATCATTCATTTATCGAAAAAAGTTAACAAAAACCAACAAAAGACAAAACAACGTATGATTTGTTGTAAATTTTAAGGCGTCACAAAATGCAGCATGAAGAGAAAAACACGCATTCAAAATAAAACTATTGAATTTATGCCACTCATTCTTCTTTCCTGGCCCGCTCGTGGTTGAGCAGGTCTTAGTGAGACATGGCCAGGTTACCAATCGGTTTTCCAGGTCGCTCGGAGCACCTTCTTGGTGGGGCATGAGTCCGGCCAAACCACCGAATTCTGCCGGCCTTCGCCACCGTCAGGATTCTTCGGCTCGCCATACAACTTCAGCTAGCTCGTGGTTGATTCTTCTTCTCCTTCTCCACACGCCCTGCTCCGTGAGCAGAGTCCAGGACTCAGAGACTCATGGCCATAGAGAACGACCGGGCGTCGTTGCTCGAGTCTTCTGGAGATTGCAAGAGTTGCTGGAGCCCATCGTAGGCACGATTCGCAGAAAGAGAGAGAACTCCAGAGTAGCAGAGTAGCAGAACTCCTCGACCACTCGAACACTCTGCTTCCAAGTCGGGCTCTAACCCCGACGACCAGGTACTTCTTCTCCGACGCATCCAATCCAATGGAACCAATCCTAGCGGCCTTATTATTTATTTTTATTATTTACAGTGTTTATGTTTGTTATTTTCAGTTTATGTGTTTGAATGTGTTTTTTTCAAATGACGCTTTTTTTTTGTCTTACAACTATACTATTTCAATTTCCTTGTGACTATGCATATTCATCAAAAATGATAATATTTACCCGTTCAGTTCGTTTAAATACAACGAAACGTTCAGCAAAATTGCATACATACAGGCGTTAGAATCCATGCAAAAGCTTTCTTAGGGATTGTGGGCATAACAAAAAGAGCATGAATTACCCAAAACTGATCATATATTTCGATTTCAGTAATAGCAAATGATACGTTTCAATCAAAGGTTTTGGACGAATAAAGGCGCTAGGGCTTTTATCCCGGTATTTGTATGGGAGTGCCCACCGTGGCCTAGGCGGTGCTGGCAACATATCCTCCTATAAAACACTTGGCTTACTAAGCGCTAGCAGTACTTCGACACCTAATCAAGGAAATGAATGACATGTGAAAAATTGGTTAAAAAGTCCCTGCCAAATTGAAAAGGATCAAGAGATTGTAGCCAGGCACAGCAAATAGGCAAAGATCCGAAAATTAAGGGACCCATTGCTCTCGTCCCGACCATTACCAAAATTACAAATTGCGCAATGCTTAGCAAACATTAGCATCCAGCTCGAAAAAAATTCAACAGCTTACCCTGGAAACTAGCTTTGGGTTTGGCGCAAAAATCGATCTGCTCATACGCTGAACGAGCTGATCGACTAACATGGCCTCAGCGAAGAGGCGGGGGACGGACTCCGCACTTTATATAGCTATCAAAAAATGCGTAGAATAGTGTAAATACCGTACTGATATCCCAGAGCGATATCAGATGGATTTGGCAGCTCCAACAACAACCAACAGATCGTTTGGATCCTATGTTCACGGCAAGGAGGTGATAAAAAGAAGGATATCTAACGGCCTGCCTCAAGGTGATGTACATATATTATCACCTACCTTATTTAACATATATACTGCTTGCTGCCACAATCTTATCTTATAAATAATAATAACACAGAGAATACTACAGTACGTGCGGACGATTTCACTATCATAAAAAAACAGATAAATCGACATGGGAGGTAGAGCTAAAACCTCCAAAATACTGCTACCTGGCTCGAAAACACGTTAAACTTGAAAATAAATACAGAGAAAGAGAAGGTCAATGAAGCCTTCCCAATGAAAAGGATAATCGAAACATTTCTTTAGGCAATACAAGTCCGAAAACCATCGTTAGCTTAGGCGTAACCATTGACAGCAAATTGAAGCTTCAACATACAACGCCAAAAATCGAAGGCTTAGGGAAGCAGTTGGTAGACTCGATACAATTAAAACATAATATGCGGCTGGAAACACAAACACATTAACCCCTGCAAAAGGCTATTCATGCTCAACCGAGCGATAGTTAGCGGAAGTGTAGAATACGCGCAGTGAGCGAGGTTTAAATGCCAACAAAATCGGCTCAAAAGCGCTCCCTCTACGATCATCCTCAACCAAGTCCGTAAGAAGGGTTACAGGGTGTACCAAAACCACACCTATTAACACCCATGCAATTGCAATTAGACGCCGAATTCCTGGTAGCGAAGCAGCTGGCAAAATCGGTGGCTCATTCTTAGCTAAAATAATAGCACACTCAGTCAAGCTAATAAGCCAAAGTCAAACGAACAAACAAACTCTCTGCTCAAGAACAAATATACCTAGGACCATAAGGAGATATACCAGGCCAATCGCCACGATGGAATTTAATACTCAAGCAAAAACCCAGCGGGTGAAAATCGTGCCACGGATGAACGAAGCCAGCGCTTCTCTCGCTTGACACCTTCCAGAGCGCGATGTTAAACAGCAAAACGGCTCCGAAAGCATGTACCCCATCCAAGGTGGGCCCTTAATCCGTGGCCATTAACCAGCTTCCCCAAGGGGAATCCGTACTGCTGCATGGCGTTCAATAATGAAAAGTGCAATGAAAATTCACGTAAATTCACCTGAAACGAACAATATCATCACAAACACGTGATAGCTCCTCAAACGGAGCAGATATAATAGAAGGCCGCGATGAAGTATTAACAACGCTAGATAATTTAAACAAACGTTTCGAACCTGATTCACATTTAACTAGATTCGTTAGCGATTAATATAATATAGAATAGTTACTTACTTATGAGTTTTTTACCTTTTTTCATACTCTCAATCGTAGTTTCCAAAAAAAAAAGAAAAAAATTCAACAAAAAAATTAAAGTATTATTTCATATTTAAATCTTTTGTGCAATTGACTACAACCAACAGGTCGTCGATAGTCATCTTACTGTTCATATTTTTTTATATTGATATTATACTATGTTTATTTTTTTTAATGTTATTAGCATATTTGACAAACATTTTTAATTGCACTTAAATTTTCTTTTGTTATGTATTTTTTGACTGAATATTCAGCAAATTTTCCAATCATATCATATCATAATATTATCAATTCATCAAAAATAATATTAGTTTGATTGCTTTGAAACTATTTCTTCGTGAAACGTGCTCATAAGTACGCTATAACATCTTTTTTTCATATCAGCAAACGTTTCGCAGTTGCATACATACAGGCGTTACAATACATGAAAACACTTTTTTAAGGATTTTTAGTTTGAAAAAGTGCTACAATTAGCAAAAACAGATCAGCTTTCGTTTCCAGTAGTGTAAACTTGTACATTTCAATCAAATTATTTGGTAAATAATCTCGCCAGCCTTTTATCCCGATATTTGTATGGGAGTGCCCACGGTGGCATAGCTCCAGCCGATCGATGGCTTGTGTAGGTGAGCAGCGTCTGAAGAAGAGGGAGTTGTCCGAGAAGAGGAGTGCGGTGACAAATAAAAAAAAAACCTGACTTCACTTTTGACAGTTATTCGTACGCTTCCCGAGATACCAACTTGGCCCTCTCGGGGCCTTTGCTAACGAACTTGCTTACTGAATGTATGTGAAAAGGTGAGAGTGTCACCCGTAGGCTATAAAGGCAGCGATCAGCGGGTAAGAGCAGTCGTTGTCGTTGTCAACCTCTGGAAAAGTAAACATCGAGCGAAGACCGAATAGATTCAATCTGTGTGTGTGTTTGTTTTTTTCTGAGCTGTGTGCTAAGCAGTCAAAAGTGGCAATGGAAAGATTAGTGGAAGAATTTACGCGCCCAGGATTAGTGCGAAAGCAGGATTTGGCGGCGCGCTTGATCGAGGCGCAAGCTAGCGGACAGTTCGACAACGATGTGACAGGTGTGACTGGTTTTCACGTTGCTGGAAGCTTCTCTGTCTGCTGTTGAGCCAAAATCCGCACCAAATAGAGCTAAAACCCATGCAACGTTACTCGTTTCGTGATGTGAAGGTTTCGATCGAAGCATACGGCAAAGGACGTAACTCGCGACGTCAAAGCTTGGTGCCATGAATGCGAGGGAGTTGCTAGAGTAGCCCGAAGTTTTTATACTGACTCTCAAAGGCGTTGCGTCATCATATGCTGCCCTGCGAGCATTGCATTGATTCAAGTGTTTGGGCCCTTTTCATCCGCGCGAGCGATGTACGAAAGGCAGCGAATAGCAAGCAATGCCGAGATTGACGAAAGCAGCCGCGTGGAGTACAGTGCGGATGGACATGGCGCATAACAGCTGAGGCTAGAACAAGAGCGAATGGAAAATATAGTTAAAAGGCGTGGCGGACAGCAGGAACACACGCAGATAGGTGGCGTGCGCAAGTGTTACGGTTGTGGCAAAAATTGGACACGAAATGCCCGAGATTGCCTGAGAACAAATAAAGTGCTTTGAATGTGGTAGCTTTGGGCACAAAGCAAGCGAGTGCACAAAAAGCGAGGCTTGTGGCAAGAGTTCCTTTCGCATTTGATCGTAGACGCAGAGAAACCAACGGTACATCGCTATTGAACTGCATTGGCTTCGGAGGAAAGCGTACCCGGGCCGAGGGTAGTGCTTCTATGGATGTGTCGATAAATGACCACACCTATCCGGTCAGTGCCAGTAGTTTTTTATTGTGCCGGACGGTACGAATGCATTGTGGGTAGAGCATCCCTGGTGTATTGGTCGACGCGGTGGTAACAAAAAGTATGGTGTAAGGCCTAACACCTCGGCATGTGGAGAAAGAACATAAACAACGTGGAGGATACGCTGCTCGCGGCATGTGTTCCAAGTGGAAAGTGATCAACTAACAGCAGTTTCGGAGAAGTATCGCAACGCGCTCGAACGCGAGTTCAACCAAAACAGGGTCAGGTTGGTTTTCAACAAGAGTCGTGTCCAGTTACCGGACGGACAAATAATGCCTTTCCGACATCCACCAAGCCGACCAAGGTTTTCGGAATCCAAAGCAGTGCGTGATCAGAGGTAGACGAATGGTTGAAGAAAGGCATTGTTAGGCCATTCGACATCAGCATATGCTAGCCGTGTTGCGGTGGTTAAGAAGCAAGACGGAACTAACCGAGTTTGCAGCGATTATCGGAAACTTACTTCCATGATTTTGAAAGACGGATTCCCTGCACCGGTTATCGACGAAGTAGTACAAAAGCTTCAAAAGGCGCAATGGTTCTCATGGTTATGGTACATGGAAAACGGTTTTTTTTTTGCATGTCCCCGTGCAGGGAAACGAGTAAGAAGTATACGGCGTTCGCGACGAAACGTGGTTTGTACGTGAATTCAACCGAGCACCTGTCGGGCTGCGTAATTCACCGGCGGTCTTTATTCGTTACGTGAACTATGTCTTTCGCGATATGATTGCACGTGCAACGTGCTCGATTTGTATATGGATGATAGCCACGTCATCCACGGTTCAACGCCAGTAGAGTGTTTATCGAAAACGGCATCAGTGTTAAGAACAGCTGCAGAATACGGCCTAGCGATAAAGTGGAAAAAGTGCCAATTCATGCCACGGGAAGTAAACTTCTTAGGGCGTAGAGTGAAGAATGGAACAATATCACCAGGAGCGGACAAAATTTTTCGGATCGTCCTTGATCTAAACAAAATTTTTTGTTAGTACATCCTCGATCTAAAATAAATTTTTTTAGTACATCCTCGATCAAAAAAAATTTTTTTAGTACATCCTTGATATGAAAAAAATTTTTTTAGTACATCCTCGATCTAAAAAAAATTTTTTTAGTACATCCTTGATCTGAAAAAAATTTTTTTAGTACATCCTTGATATGAAAAAATTTTTTTTAGTACATCCTCGATCAAAAAAAATTTTTTTAGTACATCCTTGATCTAAAAAAAATTTTTTTAGTACATCCTAGATATGAAAAAATTTTTTTTAGTACATCCTCGATCAAAAAAAATTTTTTTAGTACATCCTTGATATGAAAAAATTTTTTTTAGTACATCCTCGATTTAAAAAAAATTTTTTAGTACATCCTCGATCTAAAAAAAATTTTTTTAGCACATCCTCGATCTAAAAAAATTTTTTTAGTACATCCTCGATTTAAAAAAAATTTTTTTAGTACATCCTCGATCTAAAAAAATTTTTTTAGTACATCCCCGATCTAAAAAAAATTTTTTTAGTACATCCTCGATCTAAAAAAAATTTTTTTAGTACATCCTCGATCTAAAAAAATTTTTTTAGTACATCCTTGATCTAAAAAATTTTTTTAGTACATCCTCGATTTAAAAAAATTTTTTTAGTACATCCTCGATCTAAAAAAAATTTTTTTAGTACATCCTCGATCTAAAAAAAATTTTTTAGTACATCCTTGATATGAAAAAATTTTTTTTAGTACATCCTCGATCTAAAAAAAATTTTTTAGTACATCCTCGATTTAAAAAAAAATTTTTTAGTACATCCTCGATCTAAAAAAATTTTTTTAGTACATCCTCGATTTAAAAAAAATTTTTTTAGTACATCCTCGATTTAAAAAAAATTTTTTTAGTACATCCTCGATCTAAAAAAATTTTTTTAGTACATCCTCGATCTAAAAAAAATTTTTTTAGTACATCCTTGATATGAAAAAATTTTTTTTAGTACATCCTCGATTTAAAAAAAATTTTTTAGTACATCCTCGATCTAAAAAAAATTTTTTTAGTACATCCTCGATTTAAAAAAAATTTTTTAGTACATCCTCGATCTAAAAAAAATTTTTTTAGTACATCCTCGATTTAAAAAAAATTTTTTTAGTACATCCTCGATCTAAAAAAATTTTTTTAGTACATCCTCGATTTAAAAAAAATTTTTTTAGTACATCCTCGATTTAAAAAAATTTTTTTAGTACATCCTCGATCTAAAAACAAATTTTTTAGTACATCCTCGATCTAAAAAAATTTTTTTAGTACATCCTCGACCTAAAAAAAATTTTTTTAGTACATCCTCGATCTAAAAAAATTTTTTTAGTACATCCTTGATCTAAAAAATTTTTTTAGTACATCCTCGATTTAAAAAAATTTTTTTAGTACATCCTCGATCTAAAAAAATTTTTTTAGTACATCCTCGATTTAAAAAAAATTTTTTAGTACATCCTTGATATGAAAAAATTTTTTTTAGTACATCCTCGATCTAAAAAAAATTTTTTAGTACATCCTCGATTTAAAAAAAATTTTTTAGTACATCCTCGATCTAAAAAAATTTTTTTAGTACATCCTCGATTTAAAAAAAATTTTTTTAGTACATCCTCGATTTAAAAAAAATTTTTTTAGTACATCCTCGATCTAAAAAAATTTTTTTAGTACATCCTCGATCTAAAAAAAATTTTTTTAGTACATCCTAGATCAAAAAAAATTTTTTTAGTACATCCTCGATCTAAAAAAAATTTTTTTAGTACATCCTTGATATGAAAAAAATTTTTTTAGTACATCCTTGATATGAAAAAATTTTTTTAGTACATCCTCGATCAAAAAAAATTTTTTTAGTACATCCTCGATCTAAAAAAAATTTTTTTAGTACATCCTTGATATGAAAAAATTTTTTTTAGTACATCCTCGATCTAAAAAAATTTTTTTAGTACATCCTCGATCTAAAAAAATTTTTTTAGTACATCCTCGATCTAAAAAAAAATTTTTTAGTACATCCTAGATCAAAAAAAAATTTTTTAGTACATCCTCGATCTAAAAAAATTTTTTTAGTACATCCTTGATATGAAAAAATTTTTTTTAGTACATCCTCGATCTAAAAAAATTTTTTTAGTACATCCTCAATCTAAAAAAAATTTTTTTAGTACATCCTAGATCAAAAAAAATTTTTTTAGTACATCCTCGATCTAAAAAAAATTTTTTTAGTACATCCTTGATATGAAAAAAATTTTTTTAGTACATCCTCGATCAAAAAAAATTTTTTTAGTACATCCTCGATCTAAAAAAAATTTTTTTAGTACATCCTTGATATGAAAAAATTTTTTTTAGTACATCCTCGATCTAAAAAAAATTTTTAAGTACATCCTTGATATGAAAAAAATTTTTTTAGTACATCCTCGATCTAAAAAAATTTTTTTAGTACATCCTCGATCTAAAAAAAATTTTTTTAGTACATCCTAGATCAAAAAAAATTTTTTTAGTACATCCTCGATCTAAAAAAAATTTTTTTAGTACATCCTTGATATGAAAAAAATTTTTTTAGTACATCCTCGATCAAAAAAAATTTTTTTAGTACATCCTCGATCTAAAAAAAATTTTTTTAGTACATTCTTGATATGAAAAAAAATTTTTTAGTACATCCTCGATCAAAAAAATTTTTTTAGTACATCCTCGATCTAAAAAAAAATTTTTTAGTACATCCTTGATATGAAAAAATTTTTTTTAGTACATCCTCGATCTAAAAAAATTTTTTTAGTACATCCTCGATCAAAAAAAATTTTTTTAGTACATCCTCGATCTAAAAAAAATTTTTTTAGTACATCCTTGATATGAAAAAATTTTTTTTAGTACATCCTCGATCTAAAAAAATTTTTTTAGTACATCCTCGATCTAAAAAAATTTTTTTAGTACATCCTCGATCTAAAAAAAATTTTTTAGTACATCCTAGATCAAAAAAAAATTTTTTAGTACATCCTCGATCTAAAAAAAATTTTTTTAGTACATCCTTGATATGAAAAAAATTTTTTTAGTACATCCTCGATCTAAAAAAATTTTTTTAGTACATCCTCGATCAAAAAAAATTTTTTTAGTACATCCTCGATCTAAAAAAAAATTTTTTTAGTACATCCTTGATATGAAAAAATTTTTTTTAGTACATCCTCGATCAAAAAAAATTTTTTAGTACATCCTCGATGTAAAAAAATTTTTTTTAGTACATCCTCGATCTAAAAAAATTTTTTTAGTACATCCTCGATCAAAAAAAAATTTTTTTAGTACATCCTCGATCTAAAAAAAATTTTTTTAGTACATCCTTGATATGAAAAAAATTTTTTTAGTACATCCTTGATATGAAAAAATTTTTTTAGTACATCCTCGATCTAAAAAAAATTTTTTTAGTACATCCTTGATATGAAAAAAAATTTTTTTAGTACATCCTCGATCTAAAAAAAATTTTTTAGTACATCCTTGATATGAAAAAATTTTTTTAGTACATCCTCGATCAAAAAAAATTTTTTAGTACATCCTCGATGTAAAAAAATTTTTTTTAGTACATCCTCGATCTAAAAAAATTTTTTTAGTACATCCTCGATCAAAAAAAATTTTTTAGTACATCCTCGATGTAAAAAAATTTTTTTTAGTACATCCTCGATCTAAAAAAATTTTTTTAGTACATCCTCGATCAAAAAAAAATTTTTTTAGTACATCCTCGATCAAAAAAAAATTTTTTTAGTACATCCTCGATCTAAAAAAAATTTTTTTAGTACATCCTTGATATGAAAAAAATTTTTTTAGTACATCCTCGATCTAAAAAAATTTTTTTAGTACATCCTCGATTTAAAAAAAATTTTTTTAGTACATCCTCAATCTAAAAAATTTTTTTGGTTGAATCTTTTGTCGCAGAGTACCATGGTTTTGTAGACGAATTATGATCGCGTTTGCAAAAGAGACAAAAGAAAAAGTTTTGCAATCGATACAGGAAATAGAATCAGAAATGTGCCTTCTTTAGTGCCATTAAAAAAAAGATTTGGATGATACTAAGCATATTTATGTTAGATTTTATTTTTTATATGAGTATGATTGATGGAAAAGTGTTGGTTTATGTAACAAATACGCTTTCCGTGCAAAATTGTTGCATTTGTGGTGTAACGCCTAATGAAATGCATAGTATAAGTCGATTGAAAAATGGGTTTTTAGCAAAAGAAGAAACCCCCGGTAATTTGGAGTTTCACCTTTGCATTGTTGGATACGATTTTTTTGAATGTCTGTTACATACCTCGTACAGACTTGATTTCAAAAAAAGTGGAAAGTCACAAAATTTTATATGGATCGAAAAACTGTACAATGAATTTGGGGTTAAAGTTGACGAGCCAAGACCTACGGGTGGTAACGGTACAACTGGCAGTACTTGTCGACGAGTTGATTTTTTCAAATGTTACTTTGTTTAGTAATATTTTGGGCATTGAAAGTAGAACTTGTTAAAAGATTTAAGCATATTTTGATAGCGATCAGTTGTTCAGAGCCAATTCAATCCAAAACCAATCAGTTTGTGCTGCATTGATACTTATGATTTATTTTTACAAAAGTATCATCGGTATAAAATGCCTGCCACACGGTCCACAAAGTTTTGGCTCATAAAATAATAAGGCATAAAATATTTAGGAAAGACCGTAGAGATCTCCGTATGCTAGGAAGAGCTCAAGAATGCTTAACATGAGCGATGTTTTCGTGCAAGGGCTTTATTCTTTGGACCCTTATATAACTTCAAATTTCACTTGGCAAACGTATGCAGGCTGTTACTAAACTAACAAACACATCCAGATGAAGTAAACACGTTTTTTTGCATGTAATGCTACTAACGCAAATAGCAATAATGAAAAGTGCAATGAAAATTCACGTAAATTCACCCGAAACGACAATATCATCACAAACACGTGATAGCTCCTCAAACGGAGCAGATATAATAGAAGGCTGCGATGAAGTATTGATAACGCTAGATAATTTAAACATAAGTTTCGAACCTGATTCACATTTAACTCGATTCGTTAGCGATTAATATAATATAGAATAGTTACTTACTTATGAGTTTTTTACCTTTTTTCATACTCTCAATCGTAGTTTCCAAAAAAAAAAGTAAAAAAATGCCACAAAAAAATTAAAGTATTATTTTATATTAAAATCTTTTGTGCAATCGACTACAATCAACAGGTTTTCGATAGTCATATTACTGTTCATATTTTTTTATATTGATATTATGTTATGTTTATTTTTTTTAATGTTATTAGCATTTTTGACAAACATTTTTAATTGCACTTAAATTTTCTTTTGTTATGTATTTTTTGACTGAATATTCAGCAAATTTTCCAATCATATCATATCATAATATTATCAATTCATCAAAAATAATATTAGTTTGATTGCTTTGAAACTATTTCTTCGTGAAACGTGCTCATAAGTACGCTATAACATCTTTTTTTCATATCAGCAAACGTTTCGCAGTTGCATACATACAGGCGTTACAATACATGAAAACACTTTTTTAAGGATTTTTAGTTTGAAAAAGTGCTACAATTAGCAAAAACAGATCAGCTTTCGTTTCCAGTAGTGTAAACTTGTACATTTCAATCAAATTATTTGGTAAATAATCTCGCCAGCCTTTTATCCCGATATTTGTATGGGAGTGCCCACGGTGGCATAGCTCCAGCCGATCGATGGCTTGTGTAGGTGAGCAGCGTCTGAAGAAGAGGGAGTTGTCCGAGAAGAGGAGTGCGGTGACAAATAAAAAAAAAACCTGACTTCACTTTTGACAGTTATTCGTACGCTTCCCGAGATACCAACTTGGCCCTCTCGGGGCCTTTGCTAACGAACTTGCTTACTGAATGTATGTGAAAAGGTGAGAGTGTCACCCGTAGGCTATAAAGGCAGCGATCAGCGGGTAAGAGCAGTCGTTGTCGTTGTCAACCTCTGGAAAAATAAACATCGAGCAATAGAACCGAATAGATTCAATCTGTGTGTGTTTGTTTTTTCTGAGCTGTGTGCTAAGCAGTCAAAAGTGGCAATGGAAAGATTAGTGGAAGAATTTACGCGCCCAGAATTAGTGCGAAAGGAGGATTTGGCGGTGCCGCTTGATCGAGGCGCAAGCTAGCGGACAATTCGACAACGACGCTACAGGTGTGACTGGTTTTCACGATGCGGAAGCTTCTCTGTCTGCTGTTGAGCCAAAATCCGCACCAAATAGAGCTAAAACCCATGCAACCTTACGCGTTTCGTGATGTGAAGGTTTCGATCGAAGCATACGGCAAAGGACGTAACTCGCGACGTCAAAGCTTGGTGCCATGAATGCGAGGGAGTTGCTAGAGCAGCTCGAAGTTTTATACTGACTCTAAAAGGCGTTGCGTCATCATATGCTGCCCTGCGAGCATTGCATTGATTCAAGTGTTTGGGCCCTTTTCATCCGCGCGAGCGATGTACGAAAGGCAGCGAATAGCAAGCAATGCCGAGATTGACGAAAGCAGCCGCGTGGAGTACAGTGCGGATGGACATGGCGCATAACAGCTGAGGCTAGAACAAGAGCGAATGGAAAATATAGTTAAAAGGCGTGGCGGACAGCAGGAACACACGCAGATAGGTGGCGTGCGCAAGTGTTACGGTTGTGGCAAAAATTGGACACGAAGTGCCCGAGAGTGCTTTAAACAAATAAAGTGTTTCGAATGTGGTAGCTTTGGGCACAAGGCAAGCGAGTGCACAAAAAGCGAGGCTTGTGGCAAGAGTTCCTTTCGCATTTGATCGTAGACGCAGAGAAACCAACGGTACATCGCTATTGAACTGCATTGGCTTCGGAGGAAAGCGTACCCGGGCCGAGGGTAGTGCTTCTATGGATGTGTCGATAAATGACCACACCTATCCGGTCAGTGCCAGTAGTTTTTTATTGTGCCAGACGGTACGAATGCATTGTGGGTAGAGCATCCCTGGTGTATTGTTCGACGCGGTGGTAAAAAAAAGTATGGTGTAAGGCCTAACACCTCGGCATGTGGAGAAAGAACATAAACAACGTGGAGGATACGCTGCTCGCGGCATGTGTTCCAAGTGGAAAGTGATCAACTAACAGCAGTTTCGGAGAAGTATCGCAACGCGCTCGAACGCGAGTTCAACCAAAACAGGGTCAGGTTGGTTTTCAACAAGAGTCGTGTCCAGTTACCTGACGGACAAATGATGCCTTTCCGACATCCACCAAGCCGACCAAGGTTTTCGGAATCCAAAGCAGTGGATGATCAGAGGTAGACGAATGGTTGAAGAAAGGCATTGTTAGGCCATTCGACATCAGCATATGCTAGCCGTGTTGTGGTGGTTAAGAAGCAAGACGGAACCAACCGAGTTTGCAGCGATTATCGGAAACTTACTTCCATGAGTTTGAAAGACGGATTCCCTGCACCGGTTATCGACGAAGTAGTACAAAAGCTTCAAAAGGCGCAATGGTTCTCATGGTTATGGTACATGGAAAACGGTTTTTTTTTGCATGTCCCCGTGCAGGGAAACGAGTAAGAAGTATACGGCGTTCGCGACGAAACGTGGTTTGTACGTGAATTCAACCGAGCACCTGTCGGGCTGCGTAATTCACCGGCGGTCTTTATTCGTTACGTGAACTATGTCTTTCGCGATATGATTGCACGTGCAACGTGCTCGATTTGTATATGGATGATAGCCACGTCATCCACGGTTCAACGCCAGTAGAGTGTTTATCGAAAACGGCATCAGTGTTAAGAACAGCTGCAGAATACGGCCTAGCGATAAAGTGGAAAAAGTGCCAATTCATGCCACGGGAAGTAAACTTCTTAGGGCGTAGAGTGAAGAATGGAACAATATCACCAGGAGCGGACAAAATTTTTCGGATCGTCCTTGATCTAAACAAAATTTTTTGTTAGTACATCCTCGATCTAAAATAAATTTTTTTAGTACATCCTCGATCAAAAAAAATTTTTTTAGTACATCCTTGATATGAAAAAAATTTTTTTAGTACATCCTCGATCTAAAAAAAATTTTTTTAGTACATCCTTGATCTGAAAAAAATTTTTTTAGTACATCCTTGATATGAAAAAATTTTTTTTAGTACATCCTCGATCAAAAAAAATTTTTTTAGTACATCCTTGATCTAAAAAAAATTTTTTTAGTACATCCTAGATATGAAAAAATTTTTTTTAGTACATCCTCGATCAAAAAAAATTTTTTTAGTACATCCTTGATATGAAAAAATTTTTTTTAGTACATCCTCGATTTAAAAAAAATTTTTTAGTACATCCTCGATCTAAAAAAAATTTTTTTAGCACATCCTCGATCTAAAAAAATTTTTTTAGTACATCCTCGATTTAAAAAAAATTTTTTTAGTACATCCTCGATCTAAAAAAATTTTTTTAGTACATCCCCGATCTAAAAAAAATTTTTTTAGTACATCCTCGATCTAAAAAAAATTTTTTTAGTACATCCTCGATCTAAAAAAATTTTTTTAGTACATCCTTGATCTAAAAAATTTTTTTAGTACATCCTCGATTTAAAAAAATTTTTTTAGTACATCCTCGATCTAAAAAAAATTTTTTTAGTACATCCTCGATCTAAAAAAAATTTTTTAGTACATCCTTGATATGAAAAAATTTTTTTTAGTACATCCTCGATCTAAAAAAAATTTTTTAGTACATCCTCGATTTAAAAAAAAATTTTTTAGTACATCCTCGATCTAAAAAAATTTTTTTAGTACATCCTCGATTTAAAAAAAATTTTTTTAGTACATCCTCGATTTAAAAAAAATTTTTTTAGTACATCCTCGATCTAAAAAAATTTTTTTAGTACATCCTCGATCTAAAAAAAATTTTTTTAGTACATCCTTGATATGAAAAAATTTTTTTTAGTACATCCTCGATTTAAAAAAAATTTTTTAGTACATCCTCGATCTAAAAAAAATTTTTTTAGTACATCCTCGATTTAAAAAAAATTTTTTAGTACATCCTCGATCTAAAAAAAATTTTTTTAGTACATCCTCGATTTAAAAAAAATTTTTTTAGTACATCCTCGATCTAAAAAAATTTTTTTAGTACATCCTCGATTTAAAAAAAATTTTTTTAGTACATCCTCGATTTAAAAAAATTTTTTTAGTACATCCTCGATCTAAAAACAAATTTTTTAGTACATCCTCGATCTAAAAAAATTTTTTTAGTACATCCTCGACCTAAAAAAAATTTTTTTAGTACATCCTCGATCTAAAAAAATTTTTTTAGTACATCCTTGATCTAAAAAATTTTTTTAGTACATCCTCGATTTAAAAAAATTTTTTTAGTACATCCTCGATCTAAAAAAATTTTTTTAGTACATCCTCGATTTAAAAAAAATTTTTTAGTACATCCTTGATATGAAAAAATTTTTTTTAGTACATCCTCGATCTAAAAAAAATTTTTTAGTACATCCTCGATTTAAAAAAAATTTTTTAGTACATCCTCGATCTAAAAAAATTTTTTTAGTACATCCTCGATTTAAAAAAAATTTTTTTAGTACATCCTCGATTTAAAAAAAATTTTTTTAGTACATCCTCGATCTAAAAAAATTTTTTTAGTACATCCTCGATCTAAAAAAAATTTTTTTAGTACATCCTAGATCAAAAAAAATTTTTTTAGTACATCCTCGATCTAAAAAAAATTTTTTTAGTACATCCTTGATATGAAAAAAATTTTTTTAGTACATCCTTGATATGAAAAAATTTTTTTAGTACATCCTCGATCAAAAAAAATTTTTTTAGTACATCCTCGATCTAAAAAAAATTTTTTTAGTACATCCTTGATATGAAAAAATTTTTTTTAGTACATCCTCGATCTAAAAAAATTTTTTTAGTACATCCTCGATCTAAAAAAATTTTTTTAGTACATCCTCGATCTAAAAAAAAATTTTTTAGTACATCCTAGATCAAAAAAAAATTTTTTAGTACATCCTCGATCTAAAAAAATTTTTTTAGTACATCCTTGATATGAAAAAATTTTTTTTAGTACATCCTCGATCTAAAAAAATTTTTTTAGTACATCCTCAATCTAAAAAAAATTTTTTTAGTACATCCTAGATCAAAAAAAATTTTTTTAGTACATCCTCGATCTAAAAAAAATTTTTTTAGTACATCCTTGATATGAAAAAAATTTTTTTAGTACATCCTCGATCAAAAAAAATTTTTTTAGTACATCCTCGATCTAAAAAAAATTTTTTTAGTACATCCTTGATATGAAAAAATTTTTTTTAGTACATCCTCGATCTAAAAAAAATTTTTAAGTACATCCTTGATATGAAAAAAATTTTTTTAGTACATCCTCGATCTAAAAAAATTTTTTTAGTACATCCTCGATCTAAAAAAAATTTTTTTAGTACATCCTAGATCAAAAAAAATTTTTTTAGTACATCCTCGATCTAAAAAAAATTTTTTTAGTACATCCTTGATATGAAAAAAATTTTTTTAGTACATCCTCGATCAAAAAAAATTTTTTTAGTACATCCTCGATCTAAAAAAAATTTTTTTAGTACATTCTTGATATGAAAAAAAATTTTTTAGTACATCCTCGATCAAAAAAATTTTTTTAGTACATCCTCGATCTAAAAAAAAATTTTTTAGTACATCCTTGATATGAAAAAATTTTTTTTAGTACATCCTCGATCTAAAAAAATTTTTTTAGTACATCCTCGATCAAAAAAAATTTTTTTAGTACATCCTCGATCTAAAAAAAATTTTTTTAGTACATCCTTGATATGAAAAAATTTTTTTTAGTACATCCTCGATCTAAAAAAATTTTTTTAGTACATCCTCGATCTAAAAAAATTTTTTTAGTACATCCTCGATCTAAAAAAAATTTTTTAGTACATCCTAGATCAAAAAAAAATTTTTTAGTACATCCTCGATCTAAAAAAAATTTTTTTAGTACATCCTTGATATGAAAAAAATTTTTTTAGTACATCCTCGATCTAAAAAAATTTTTTTAGTACATCCTCGATCAAAAAAAATTTTTTTAGTACATCCTCGATCTAAAAAAAATTTTTTTAGTACATCCTTGATATGAAAAAATTTTTTTTAGTACATCCTCGATCAAAAAAAATTTTTTAGTACATCCTCGATGTAAAAAAATTTTTTTTAGTACATCCTCGATCTAAAAAAATTTTTTTAGTACATCCTCGATCAAAAAAAAATTTTTTTAGTACATCCTCGATCTAAAAAAAATTTTTTTAGTACATCCTTGATATGAAAAAAATTTTTTTAGTACATCCTTGATATGAAAAAATTTTTTTAGTACATCCTCGATCTAAAAAAATTTTTTTAGTACATCCTTGATATGAAAAAAAATTTTTTAGTACATCCTCGATCTAAAAAAAATTTTTTAGTACATCCTTGATATGAAAAAAATTTTTTAGTACATCCTCGATCAAAAAAAATTTTTTAGTACATCCTCGATGTAAAAAAATTTTTTTTAGTACATCCTCGATCTAAAAAAATTTTTTTAGTACATCCTCGATAAAAAAAAATTTTTTAGTACATCCTCGATGTAAAAAATTTTTTTTAGTACATCCTCGATCTAAAAAAATTTTTTTAGTACATCCTCGATCAAAAAAAAATTTTTTTAGTACATCCTCGATCAAAAAAAAATTTTTTTAGTACATCCTCGATCTAAAAAAAATTTTTTTAGTACATCCTTGATATGAAAAAAATTTTTTTAGTACATCCTCGATCTAAAAAAATTTTTTTAGTACATCCTCGATTTAAAAAAAATTTTTTTAGTACATCCTCGATCTAAAAAAAACTTTTTAGTACATCCTCGATCAAAAAAAATTTTTTTAGTACATCCTCGATCTAAAAAAAATTTTTTTAGTACATCCTTGATATGAAAAAATTTTTTTTAGTACATCCTCGATCTAAAAAAATTTTTTTAGTACATCCTCGATCTAAAAAAAATTTTTTTAGTACATCCTAGATCAAAAAAAATTTTTTTAGTACATCCTCGATCTAAAAAAAAATTTTTTAGTACATCCTTGATATGAAAAAATTTTTTTTAGTACATCCTCGATCTAAAAAAATTTTTTTAGTACATCCTCGATCAAAAAAAATTTTTTTAGTACATCCTCGATCTAAAAAAAATTTTTTTAGTACATCCTTGATATGAAAAAAATTTTTTTAGTACATCCTCGATCTAAAAAAAATTTTTTTAGTACATCTTCGATCAAAAAAAATTTTTTTAGTACATCCTCGATCTAAAAAAAATTTTTTTAGTACATCCTCGATCAAAAACAATTTTTTTAGTACATCCTCGATCTAAAAAAAATTTTTTTAGTACATCCTTGATATGAAAAAAATTTTTTTAGTACATCCTCGATCAAAAAAATTTTTTTTGGTACATCATCGATCAAAAAAAATTTTTTTAGTACATCCTCGATCTAAAAAAAATTGTTTTAGTACATCCTCGATCTAAAAACAATTTTTTTAGTACATCCTCGATCTAAAAAAATTTTTTTAGTACATCCTCGATCAAAAAAAATTTTTTTAGTACATCCTCGATCTAAAAAAAATTTTTTTAGTACATCCTTGATATGAAAAAATTTTTTTTAGTACATCCTCGATCTAAAAAAATTTTTTTAGTACATCCTCGATCTAAAAAAATTTTTTTAGTACATCCTCGATCTAAAAAAAATTTTTTTAGTACAGCCTAGATCAAAAAAAATTTTTTTAGTACATCCTCGATCTAAAAAAAATTTTTTTAGTACATCCTCGATCAAAAAAAATTTTTTTAGTACATCCTCGATCTAAAAAAAATTTTTTTAGTACATCCTTGATATGAAAAAATTTTTTTTAGTACATCCTCGATCTAAAAAAATTTTATTTAGTACATCCACGATCTAAAAAAATTTTTTTAGTACATCCTCGATCTAAAAAAAATTTTTTTAGTACATCCTCGATCAAAAAAAATTTTTTTACTACATCCTCGATCTAAAAAAAAATTTTTTAGTACATCCTTGATATGAAAAATTTTTTTTTAGTACATCCTCGATCTAAAAAAATTTTTTTAGTACATCCTCGATAAAAAAAATTTTTTTACTACATCCTCGATCTAAAAAAAATTTTTTTAGTACATCCTTGATATGAAAAAAATTTTTTTAGTACATCCTCGATCTAAAAAAATTTTTTTAGTACATCCTCGATCAAAAAAAATTTTTTTAGTACATCCTCGATCTAAAAAAAATTTTTTTAGTACATCCTTGATATGAAAAAATTTTTTTTAGTACATCCTCGATCTAAAAAAATTTTTTTAGTACATCCTCGATCAAAAAAAAATTTTTTTAGTACATCCTCGATCTAAAAAAAATTTTTTTAGTACATCCTCGATCAAAAAAAATTTTTTTACTACATCCTCGATCTAAAAAAAAATTTTTTAGTACATCCTTGATATGAAAAATTTTTTTTTAGTACATCCTCGATCTAAAAAAATTTTTTTAGTACATCCTCGATAAAAAAAATTTTTTTACTACATCCTCGATCTAAAAAAAATTTTTTTAGTACATCCTTGATATGAAAAAAATTTTTTTAGTACATCCTCGATCTAAAAAAATTTTTTTAGTACATCCTCGATCAAAAAAAATTTTTTTAGTACATCCTCGATCTAAAAAAAATTTTTTTAGTACATCCTCGATCTAAAAAAAATTTTTTTAGTACATCCTTGATATGAAAAAAATTTTTTTAGTACATCCTCGATTTAAAAAATTTTTTTTAGTACATCCTCGAACAAAAAAAATTTTGTAGTACATCCTCGATCTAAAAAAAAATTTTTTAGTACATCCTTGATAAGAAAAAATTTTTTTTAGTACATCCTCGATCTAAAAAAATTTTTTTAGTACATCCTCGATCAAAAAAAAATTTTTTTAGTACATCCTCGATCTAAAAAAAATTTTTTTAGTACATCCTTGATATGAAAAAAATTTTTTTAGTACATCCTCGATCTAAAAAATTTTTTTTAGTACATCCTCGAACAAAAAAAATTTTGTAGTACATCCTCGATCTAAAAAAAAATTTTTTAGTACATCCTTGATAAGAAAAAATTTTTTTTAGTACATCCTCGATCTAAAAAAATTTTTTTAGTACATCCTCGATCTAAAAAAAAAATTTTTTTAGTACATCCTAGATCAAAAAAAATTTTTTTAGTACATCCTCGATCTAAAAAAAATTTTTTTAGTACATCCTCGATCAAAAAAAATTTTTTTAGTACATCCTCGATCTAAAAAAAATTTTTTTAGTACATCCTTGATATGAAAAAAAATTTTTTAGTACATCCTCGATCTAAAAAAATTTTTTAGTACATCCTCGATCTAAAAAAAATTTTTTTAGTACATCCTTGATATGAAAAAATTTTTTTAGTACATCCTCGATCAAAAAAAATTTTTTTAGTACATCCTCGATCTAAAAAAAATTTTTTTAGTACATCCTTGATATGAAAAAAATTTTTTTAGTACATCCTCGATCTAAAAAAAATTTTTTTAGTACATCCTTGATATGAAAAAAATTTTTTTAGTACATCCTCGATCAAAAAAAATTTTTTTAGTACATCCTCGATCTAAAAAAAATTTTTTTAGTACATCTCTGATATGAAAAAAATTTTTTTAGTACATCCTCTATCTAAAAAATTTTTTATAGTACATCCTCGATCTAAAAAAAATTTTTTTAGTACATCCTCGATATAAAAAAAATTTTTTGCGGATCGTCCTTGATAAAAAAAAAATATTTTTCGCTCTCTCTTATTCTTGCTTTTATTCTCTCTCAGTTTCCAGATTCTCGCTTATTCTACCAATATTTGACCACGTCCCCCCTCCCCACTCCTTCTCTGTGAAACATGTTTCCCAGACATGAAAATATTCCTTTTGCTACTAAATTCAACGTTACTTCCTCCGTTCGTGGAGGATTCAGGATTCCAACCCAGCCCTACAAAAAAACGACAACCGTCACTCCAAATTGTTGTCAATTTTGAGTTTCTGTTAGTTTTGCGCTTTCTGAACTAAGATCTAAGCAAAACAATCGTCAGTCCAGTGGATCGGTGGATCTTCAACGCTGCTGGTTAAAAGATTCGCACGACAAGCGGAGCCAACGTGGATTTTGCTAAAAAGCCACGCGATAGGGACGGGGTTGTGGCGGAAAGGGATGCAAAAGGGTTTCCCAGAGTCAACCCAGAGTTCCGTTGAATGGGAATTGCAAACGATGAACGGACATTTTGGGGTAAAAGTTACACCATTTCTGCGGTTTCATCAAAACAGTCTTCAGTTGGTACAAAATATATCTTTTACTCTCGATTTACGCACACAGGTGTAAGATGATTTGATTTGATAATCTTTAGGGGTTAATTTTTGACCAAAAAAATGGACTCTGGGGAAAAAAGGAACGCGAAATGTTTGTTGCATTCAAAATTGTTACATCGAAATAGTCAGAGAAGGCTGTTGGTGGAAGGATGATAACAAACGCTTGCAGTGAGTTCTAGAAAAAAAAAATTTCTAGACGAAAAGGTAGAAAAGCTCGAAGTTTGCAGAGGTTTTTCTCTTGAGTACCTTGGGGTTTCGGCTCCAAAACAACGATAAAACAATTGCTCGAGTTGTGAAAAACTTCAGATGTGCTTTCGTTTCAAACCAAGCAACGTAGACTAAGCGAATCGTTAAGATTTGCAAGTTAATCTGGAGGACTGAGATTGGTTTATTGTGCGTAAAAGTCAAAAGATAAATGCAATTATCGTATTAAAGTTTAGCAATAATTTCGATTGCTTCATCCAAAAAAATATATTTTGTTTTGTTTTTGAACGCGTTTTTTTTTGTACTCAAAGTTGCGCTGAACAAAAAAGTTTAAACAAAAAGCCTTTTGTATGAGTAGGTTTTTTTTCTTTGTGTTCAAAGCTTTGCTGTACGTAAGTAAGTGCCCTGTAGCAGCTATCGACAAGTGCAAGCAAAGGGGTTTGTAATTCAATTTAGATAACGTTTCTTTACAAAAAAAAAACAACATCTCTTCCTTGTTTATAAATGCCATATGCCGCTTACTCGACTCTACTCTTCGTTTTGCAACCCACAAACTTTTATCTTACGAATAAAAAATCATTCATTTATCGAAAAAAGTTAACAAAAACCAACAAAAGACAAAACAACGTATGATTTGTTGTAAATTTTAAGGCGTCACAAAATGCAGCATGAAGAGAAAAACACGCATTCAAAATAAAACTATTGAATTTATGCCACTCATTCTTCTTTCCTGGCCCGCTCGTGGTTGAGCAGGTCTTAGTGAGACATGGCCAGGTTACCAATCGGTTTTCCAGGTCGCTCGGAGCACCTTCTTGGTGGGGCATGAGTCCGGCCAAACCACCGAATTCTGCCGGCCTTCGCCACCGTCAGGATTCTTCGGCTCGCCATACAACTTCAGCTAGCTCGTGGTTGATTCTTCTTCTCCTTCTCCACACGCCCTGCTCCGTGAGCAGAGTCCAGGACTCAGAGACTCATGGCCATAGAGAACGACCGGGCGTCGTTGCTCGAGTCTTCTGGAGATTGCAAGAGTTGCTGGAGCCCATCGTAGGCACGATTCGCAGAAAGAGAGAGAACTCCAGAGTAGCAGAGTAGCAGAACTCCTCGACCACTCGAACACTCTGCTTCCAAGTCGGGCTCTAACCCCGACGACCAGGTACTTCTTCTCCGACGCATCCAATCCAATGGAACCAATCCTAGCGGCCTTATTATTTATTTTTATTATTTACAGTGTTTATGTTTGTTATTTTCAGTTTATGTGTTTGAATGTGTTTTTTTCAAATGACGCTTTTTTTTTGTCTTACAACTATACTATTTCAATTTCCTTGTGACTATGCATATTCATCAAAAATGATAATATTTACCCGTTCAGTTCGTTTAAATACAACGAAACGTTCAGCAAAATTGCATACATACAGGCGTTAGAATCCATGCAAAAGCTTTCTTAGGGATTGTGGGCATAACAAAAAGAGCATGAATTACCCAAAACTGATCATATATTTCGATTTCAGTAATAGCAAATGATACGTTTCAATCAAAGGTTTTGGACGAATAAAGGCGCTAGGGCTTTTATCCCGGTATTTGTATGGGAGTGCCCACCGTGGCCTAGGCGGTGCTGGCAACATATCCTCCTATAAAACACTTGGCTTACTAAGCGCTAGCAGTACTTCGACACCTAATCAAGGAAATGAATGACATGTGAAAAATTGGTTAAAAAGTCCCTGCCAAATTGAAAAGGATCAAGAGATTGTAGCCAGGCACAGCAAATAGGCAAAGATCCGAAAATTAAGGGACCCATTGCTCTCGTCCCGACCATTACCAAAATTACAAATTGCGCAATGCTTAGCAAACATTAGCATCCAGCTCGAAAAAAATTCAACAGCTTACCCTGGAAACTAGCTTTGGGTTTGGCGCAAAAATCGATCTGCTCATACGCTGAACGAGCTGATCGACTAACATGGCCTCAGCGAAGAGGCGGGGGACGGACTCCGCACTTTATATAGCTATCAAAAAATGCGTAGAATAGTGTAAATACCGTACTGATATCCCAGAGCGATATCAGATGGATTTGGCAGCTCCAACAACAACCAACAGATCGTTTGGATCCTATGTTCACGGCAAGGAGGTGATAAAAAGAAGGATATCTAACGGCCTGCCTCAAGGTGATGTACATATATTATCACCTACCTTATTTAACATATATACTGCTTGCTGCCACAATCTTATCTTATAAATAATAATAACACAGAGAATACTACAGTACGTGCGGACGATTTCACTATCATAAAAAAACAGATAAATCGACATGGGAGGTAGAGCTAAAACCTCCAAAATACTGCTACCTGGCTCGAAAACACGTTAAACTTGAAAATAAATACAGAGAAAGAGAAGGTCAATGAAGCCTTCCCAATGAAAAGGATAATCGAAACATTTCTTTAGGCAATACAAGTCCGAAAACCATCGTTAGCTTAGGCGTAACCATTGACAGCAAATTGAAGCTTCAACATACAACGCCAAAAATCGAAGGCTTAGGGAAGCAGTTGGTAGACTCGATACAATTAAAACATAATATGCGGCTGGAAACACAAACACATTAACCCCTGCAAAAGGCTATTCATGCTCAACCGAGCGATAGTTAGCGGAAGTGTAGAATACGCGCAGTGAGCGAGGTTTAAATGCCAACAAAATCGGCTCAAAAGCGCTCCCTCTACGATCATCCTCAACCAAGTCCGTAAGAAGGGTTACAGGGTGTACCAAAACCACACCTATTAACACCCATGCAATTGCAATTAGACGCCGAATTCCTGGTAGCGAAGCAGCTGGCAAAATCGGTGGCTCATTCTTAGCTAAAATAATAGCACACTCAGTCAAGCTAATAAGCCAAAGTCAAACGAACAAACAAACTCTCTGCTCAAGAACAAATATACCTAGGACCATAAGGAGATATACCAGGCCAATCGCCACGATGGAATTTAATACTCAAGCAAAAACCCAGCGGGTGAAAATCGTGCCACGGATGAACGAAGCCAGCGCTTCTCTCGCTTGACACCTTCCAGAGCGCGATGTTAAACAGCAAAACGGCTCCGAAAGCATGTACCCCATCCAAGGTGGGCCCTTAATCCGTGGCCATTAACCAGCTTCCCCAAGGGGAATCCGTACTGCTGCATGGCGTTCAATAATGAAAAGTGCAATGAAAATTCACGTAAATTCACCTGAAACGAACAATATCATCACAAACACGTGATAGCTCCTCAAACGGAGCAGATATAATAGAAGGCCGCGATGAAGTATTAACAACGCTAGATAATTTAAACAAACGTTTCGAACCTGATTCACATTTAACTAGATTCGTTAGCGATTAATATAATATAGAATAGTTACTTACTTATGAGTTTTTTACCTTTTTTCATACTCTCAATCGTAGTTTCCAAAAAAAAAAGAAAAAAATTCAACAAAAAAATTAAAGTATTATTTCATATTTAAATCTTTTGTGCAATTGACTACAACCAACAGGTCGTCGATAGTCATCTTACTGTTCATATTTTTTTATATTGATATTATACTATGTTTATTTTTTTTAATGTTATTAGCATATTTGACAAACATTTTTAATTGCACTTAAATTTTCTTTTGTTATGTATTTTTTGACTGAATATTCAGCAAATTTTCCAATCATATCATATCATAATATTATCAATTCATCAAAAATAATATTAGTTTGATTGCTTTGAAACTATTTCTTCGTGAAACGTGCTCATAAGTACGCTATAACATCTTTTTTTCATATCAGCAAACGTTTCGCAGTTGCATACATACAGGCGTTACAATACATGAAAACACTTTTTTAAGGATTTTTAGTTTGAAAAAGTGCTACAATTAGCAAAAACAGATCAGCTTTCGTTTCCAGTAGTGTAAACTTGTACATTTCAATCAAATTATTTGGTAAATAATCTCGCCAGCCTTTTATCCCGATATTTGTATGGGAGTGCCCACGGTGGCATAGCTCCAGCCGATCGATGGCTTGTGTAGGTGAGCAGCGTCTGAAGAAGAGGGAGTTGTCCGAGAAGAGGAGTGCGGTGACAAATAAAAAAAAAACCTGACTTCACTTTTGACAGTTATTCGTACGCTTCCCGAGATACCAACTTGGCCCTCTCGGGGCCTTTGCTAACGAACTTGCTTACTGAATGTATGTGAAAAGGTGAGAGTGTCACCCGTAGGCTATAAAGGCAGCGATCAGCGGGTAAGAGCAGTCGTTGTCGTTGTCAACCTCTGGAAAAGTAAACATCGAGCGAAGACCGAATAGATTCAATCTGTGTGTGTGTTTGTTTTTTTCTGAGCTGTGTGCTAAGCAGTCAAAAGTGGCAATGGAAAGATTAGTGGAAGAATTTACGCGCCCAGGATTAGTGCGAAAGCAGGATTTGGCGGCGCGCTTGATCGAGGCGCAAGCTAGCGGACAGTTCGACAACGATGTGACAGGTGTGACTGGTTTTCACGTTGCTGGAAGCTTCTCTGTCTGCTGTTGAGCCAAAATCCGCACCAAATAGAGCTAAAACCCATGCAACGTTACTCGTTTCGTGATGTGAAGGTTTCGATCGAAGCATACGGCAAAGGACGTAACTCGCGACGTCAAAGCTTGGTGCCATGAATGCGAGGGAGTTGCTAGAGTAGCCCGAAGTTTTTATACTGACTCTCAAAGGCGTTGCGTCATCATATGCTGCCCTGCGAGCATTGCATTGATTCAAGTGTTTGGGCCCTTTTCATCCGCGCGAGCGATGTACGAAAGGCAGCGAATAGCAAGCAATGCCGAGATTGACGAAAGCAGCCGCGTGGAGTACAGTGCGGATGGACATGGCGCATAACAGCTGAGGCTAGAACAAGAGCGAATGGAAAATATAGTTAAAAGGCGTGGCGGACAGCAGGAACACACGCAGATAGGTGGCGTGCGCAAGTGTTACGGTTGTGGCAAAAATTGGACACGAAATGCCCGAGATTGCCTGAGAACAAATAAAGTGCTTTGAATGTGGTAGCTTTGGGCACAAAGCAAGCGAGTGCACAAAAAGCGAGGCTTGTGGCAAGAGTTCCTTTCGCATTTGATCGTAGACGCAGAGAAACCAACGGTACATCGCTATTGAACTGCATTGGCTTCGGAGGAAAGCGTACCCGGGCCGAGGGTAGTGCTTCTATGGATGTGTCGATAAATGACCACACCTATCCGGTCAGTGCCAGTAGTTTTTTATTGTGCCGGACGGTACGAATGCATTGTGGGTAGAGCATCCCTGGTGTATTGGTCGACGCGGTGGTAACAAAAAGTATGGTGTAAGGCCTAACACCTCGGCATGTGGAGAAAGAACATAAACAACGTGGAGGATACGCTGCTCGCGGCATGTGTTCCAAGTGGAAAGTGATCAACTAATAGCAGAGGGTCAGGTTGGTTTTCAACAAGAGTCGTGTCCAGTTACCTGACGGACAAATGATGCCTTTCCGACATCCACCAAGCCGACCAAGGTTTTCGGAATCCAAAGCAGTGGATGATCAGAGGTAGACGAATGGTTGAAGAAAGGCATTGTTAGGCCATTCGACATCAGCATATGCTAGCCGTGTTGCGGTGGTTAAGAAGCAAGACGGAACCAACCGAGTTTGCAGCGATTATCGGAAACTTACTTCCATGATTTTGAAAGACGGATTCCCTGCACCGGTTATCGACGAAGTAGTACAAAAGCTTCAAAAGTCCCCGTGCAGGGAAACGAGTAAGAAGTATACGGCGTTCGCGACGAAACGTGGTTTGTACGAATTCAACCGAGCACCTGTCGGGCTGCGTAATTCACCGGCGGTCTTTATTCGTTACGTGAACTATGTCTTTCGCGATATGATTGCACGTGCAACGTGCTCGATTTGTATATGGATGATAGCCACGTCATCCACGGTTCAACGCCAGTAGAGTGTTTATCGAAAACGGCATCAGTGTGAAGAACAGCTGCAGAATACGGCCCAGCGATAAAGTGGAAAAAGTGCCAATTCATGCCACGGGAAGTAAACTTCTTAGGGCATAGAGTGAAGAATGGAACAATATCACCAGGAGCGGACAAAATTTTTCGGATCGTCCTTGATCTAAACAAAATTTTTTTAGTACATCCTCGATAAAAAAATTTTTTAGTATATCCTTGATATGAAAAATATTTTTTTAGTACATCCTCGATCAAAAAAAAAATTTTTAGTACATCCTTGATATGAAAAAAATTTTTTTTAGTACATCCTCGATCTAAAAAAATTTTTTTAGTACATCCTTGATCAAAAAAAATTTTTTTAGTACATCCTTGATATGAAAAAATTTTTATTAGTACATCCTCGATCTAAAAAAATTTTTTTAGTACATCCTCGATCAAAAAAAATTTTTTTAGTACATCCTCGATCTAATAAAAAATTTTTTTAGTACATCCTTGATATGAAAAAATTTTTTTTAGTACATCCTCGATCTAAAAAAATTTTTTTAGTACATCCTCGATCTAAAAATATTTTTTTAGTACACCCTCGATCTAAAAATAATTTTTTTAGTACATCCTTGATATGAAAAAAATTTTTTTAGTACATCCTCGATCTTAAAAAAATTTTTTTAGTACATCCTCGATCTAAAAAAATTTTTTTAGTACATCCTCGATCTATAAAAAATTTTTTTAGTACATCCTTGATATGAAAAAAATTTTTTTAGTACATCCTCGATCTAAAAAAATTTTTTTAGTACATCCTCGATCTAAAAAAATTTTTTAGTACATCCTCGATCTAAAAAAATTTTTTTAGTACATCCTCGATCTAAAAAAATTTTTTTAGTACATCCTCGATCTAAAAAAAATTTTTTAGTACATTCTCGATCTAAAAAAAATTTTTTTACTACATCCTTGATATGAAAAAAATTTTTTTAGTACATCCTTGATATGAAAAAAATTTTTTTAGTACATCCTCGATAAAAAAAAATTTTTTTACTACATCCTCGATCTAAAAAAAATTTTTTTAGTACATCCTTGATATGAAAAAAATTTTTTTAGTACATCCTCGATCTAAAAAAAATTATTTTAGTACATCCTCGATCAAAAAAAATTTTTTTAGTACATCCTCGATCTAAAAAAAATTTTTTTAGTACATCCTTGATATGAAAAAAATTTTTTTAGTACATCCTCGATCAAAAAAATTTTTTTAGTACATCCTCGATCTAACAAAAATTTTTTTAGTACAACCTCGATCTAAAAAATTTTTTTTAGTACATCCTCGATCTAAAAAAATTTTTTTAGTACATCCTCGATCTAAAAAATTTTTTTTAGTACATCCTCGATCTAAAAAAATTTTTTTAGTACATCCTCGATCTAAAAAAAATTTTTTTAGTACATCCTCGATCTAAAAAAAATTTTTTAGTACATCCTTGATATGAAAAAAATTTTTTTTGTACATCCTCGATCAAAAAAAAATTTTTGTAATACATCCTTGATATGAAAAAATTTTTTTTAGTACATCCTCGATCAAAAAAAAATTTTTTTAGTACATCCTCGATCAAAAAAAATTTTTTTAGTACATCCTCGATTTAAAAAAAATTTTTTGGTACATCCTCGATCTAAAAAAAATTTTTAGTACATCCTCGATCTAAAAAAAATTTTTTTAGTACATCCTTGATATGAAAAAAATTTTTTTAGTACATCCTCGATCAAAAAAAATTTTTTTAATACATCCTCGATCAAAAAAAATTTTTCTAGTACATCCTTGATCTAAAAAAAATTTTTTTAGTACATCCTCGATCTAAAAAAATTTTTTTAGTACATCCTCGATCTAAAAAAAATTTTTTTAGTACAACCTCGATCTAAAAAATTTTTTTTAGTACATCCTCGATCTAAAAAAATTTTTTTAGTACATCCTCGATCAAAAAAAATTTTTTTAGTACATCCTTTATCTAAAAAAATTTTTTTAGTACATCCTCGATCTAAAAAAAATTTTTTTAGTACATCCTCGATCTAAAAAAAATTTTTTAGTACATCCTCGATCAAAAAAAATTTTTTTTGTACATCCTCGATCTAAAAAAAATTTTTGTAATACATCCTTGATATGAAAAAATTTTTTTTAGTACATCCTCGATCTAAAAAAAATTTTTTTAGTACATCCTCGATCTAAAAAAATTTTTTTAGTACATCCTCGATCAGAAAAAATTTTTTTAGTACATCCTTGATATGAAAAAAATTTTTTTAGTACATCCTCGATCTAAAAAAATTTTTTAATACATCCTCGATCTAAAAAAAATTTTTTTAGTACATCCTTGATATGAAAAAAATTTTTTTAGTACATCCTCGATCTAAAAAAATTTTTTAATACATCCTCGATCTAAAAAAAATTTTTTTAGTACATCCTCTGTTTAAAAAAAAATTTTCTATTACATCCTCGATCTAAAAAAATTTTTTTAGTACATCCTCGATCTAAAAAAATTTTTTTAGTACATCCTCGATCTAAAAAAATTTTTTTAGTACATCCTCGATCTAAAAAAATTTTTTTAGTACATCCTCGATCAAAAAAAAATTTTTTTAGTACATCCTCGATCTAAGAAAATTTTTTTAGTACATCCTCGATTTAAAAAAAATTTTTTTAGTACATCCTCGATCTAAAAAAATTTTTTTAGTACATCCTCGATCTAAAAAAATTTTTTTAGTACATCCTTGATATGAAAAAATTTTTTTAGTACATCCTCGATCTAAAAAAATTTTTAATTACATCCTCGATCTAAAAAAAATTTTTTTAGTACATCCTCGATTTAAAAAAAAATTTTCTAGTACATCCTCGATCTAAAAAAATTTTTTTAGTACATCCTCGATTTAAAAAAATTTTTTTAGTACATCCGCGATCTAAAAAAATTTTTTTAGTACATCCTCGATCTAAAAAAAATTTTTTTAGTACATCTTCGATTTAAAAAAAAATTTTCTAGTACATCCTCGATCTAAAAAAATTTTTTTAGTACATCCTCGATCAAAAAAAAATTTTTTTAGTACATCCTCGATTTAAAAAAAATTTTTTAGTACATCCTCGATCTAAAAAAAAATTTTTTAGTACATCCTCGATCTAAAAAAATTTTTTTAGTACATCCTCGATTAAAAAAAAATTTTTTAGTACATCCTCGATATAAAAAAAATTTTTTTAGTACATCCTCGATCTAAAAAAATTTTTTTTAGTGCATCCTCGATTTAAAAAAAATTTTTTAGTACATCCTCGATCTAAAAAAAATTTTTTTAGTACATCCTCGATCTAAAAAAGTTTTTTTAGTACATCCTCGATCTAAAAAAATTTTTTAAGTACATCCTTGATATGAAAAAAATTTTTTTAGTACATCCTCGATCTAAAAAAATTTTTTTAGTACATCCTCGATTTAAAAAAAATTTTTCTAGTACATCCTCGATCTAAAAAAATTTTTTTAGTACATCCTCGATCTAAAAACATTTTTTTAGTACATCCTTGATCAAAAAAAAATTTTTTTAGTACATCCTCGATCTAAAAAAATTTTTTTAGTACATCCTCGATTTAAAAAAATTTTTTTAGTACATCCTCGATCTAAAAACAATTTTTTTAGTACATCCTCGATCTAAAAAAATTTTTTTAGTACATCTTAGATTTAAAAAAAATTTTTCTAGTACATCCTCGATCTAAAAAAATTTTTTTAGTACATCCTCGATCTAAAAAAATTTTTTTAGTACATCCTCGATCAAAAAAAAATTTTTTTAGTACATCCTCGATCTAAAAAAATTTTTTTAAGTACATCCTCGATTTAAAAAAATTTTTTTAGTACATCCTCGATCTAAAAAAATTTTTTAGTACATCCTCAATCTAAAAAAAATTTTTTTAGTACATCCTCTGTTTAAAAAAAAATTTTCTATTACATCCTCGATCTAAAAAAATTTTTTAGTACATCCTCGATCTAAAAAAATTTTTTTAGTACATCCTCGATCTAAAAAAATTTTTTTAGTACATCCTCGATCTAAAAAAATTTTTTTAGTACATCCTCGATCTAAAAAAATTTTTTTAGTACATCCTCGATCAAAAAAAAATTTTTTTAGTACATCCTCGATCTAAGAAAATTTTTTTAGTACATCCTCGATTTAAAAAAAAAATTTTTAGTACATCCTCGATCTAAAAAAATTTTTTTAGTACATCCTCGATCTAAAAAAATTTTTTAGTACATCCTTGATATGAAAAAATTTTTTTAGTACATCCTCGATCTAAAAAAATTTTTTAGTACATCCTCGATCTAAAAAAAATTTTTTTAGTACATCCTCGATTTAAAAAAAATTTTTCTAGTACATCCTCGATCTAAAAAAATTTTTTTAGTACATCCTCGATTTAAAAAAATTTTTTTAGTACATCCTCGATCTAAAAAAATTTTTTTAGTACATCCTCGATCTAAAAAAAATTTTTTTAGTACATCTTCGATTTAAAAAAAATTTTTCTAGTACATCCTCGATCTAAAAAAATTTTTTTAGTACATCCTCGATCAAAAAAAAATTTTTTTAGTACATCCTCGATTTAAAAAAAATTTTTTAGTACATCCTCGATCTAAAAAAAAATTTTTTAGTACATCCTCGATCTAAAAAAATTTTTTTAGTACATCCTCGATTAAAAAAAAAATTTTTTAGTACATCCTCGATATAAAAAAAAATTTTTTAGTACATCCTCGATCTAAAAAAATTTTTTTAGTACATCCTCGATTTAAAAAAAATTTTTTAGTACATCCTCGATCTAAAAAAAAATTTTTTAGTACATCCTCGATCTAAAAAAGTTTTTTTAGTACATCCTCGATCTAAAAAAATTTTTTTAAGTACATCCTTGATATGAAAAAAATTTTTTTAGTACATCCTCGATCTAAAAAAATTTTTTTAGTACATCCTCGATTTAAAAAAAATTTTTCTAGTACATCCTCGATCTAAAAAAATTTTTTTAGTACATCCTCGATCTAAAAAGATTTTTTTAGTACATCCTCGATCAAAAAAAAATTTTTTTAGTACATCCTCGATCTAAAAAAATTTTTTTAGTACATCCTCGATCTAAAAAAAATTTTTTAGTACATCCTCGATCTAAAAACAATTTTTTTAGTACATCCTCGATCTAAAAAAATTTTTTTAGTACATCTTAGATTTAAAAAAAATTTTTCTAGTACATCCTCGATCTAAAAAAATTTTTTTAGTACATCCTCGATCTAAAAAAATTTTTTTAGTACATCCTCGATCAAAAAAAAATTTTTTTAGTACATCCTCGATCTAAAAAAATTTTTTTAGTACATCCTCGATTTAAAAAAAATTTTTTAGTACATCCTCGATCTAAAAAAAATTTTTTTAGTACATCCTCGATCTAAAAAATTTTTTTAGTACATCCTCGATCTAAAAAAATTTTTTAGTACATCCTCAATCTAAAAAAAATTTTTTTAGTACATCCTCTGTTTAAAAAAAAATTTTCTATTACATCCTCGATCTAAAAAAATTTTTTTAGTACATCCTCGATCTAAAAAAATTTTTTTAGTACATCCTCGATCTAAAAAAATTTTTTTAGTACATCCTCGATCAAAAAAAAATTTTTTTAGTACATCCTCGATCTAAAAAAAATTTTTTAGTAAATCCACGATTTAAAAAAAATTTTTTAGTACATCCTCGATCTAAAAACAATTTTTTTAGTACATCCTCGATCTAAAAAAATTTTTTTAGTACATCTTAGATTTAAAAAAAATTTTTCTAGTACATCCTCGATCTAAAAAAATTTTTTTAGTACATCCTCGATCTAAAAAAATTTTTTTAGTACATCCTCGATCAAAAAAAAATTTTTTTAGTACATCCTCGATCTAAAAAAATTTTTTTAGTACATCCTCGATTTAAAAAAATTTTTTTAGTACATCCTCGATCTAAAAAAATTTTTTAGTACCTCCTCAATCTAAAAAAAATTTTTTTAGTACATCCTCTGTTTAAAAAAAAATTTTCTATTACATCCTCGATCTAAAAAAATTTTTTTAGTACATCCTCGATCTAAAAAAATTTTTTTAGTACATCCTCGATCTAAAAAAATTTTTTTAGTACATCCTCGATCTAAAAAAATTTTTTTAGTACATCCTCGATCAAAAAAAATTTTTTTAGTACATCCTCGATCAAAAAAAAATTTTTTTAGTACATCCTCGATCTAAGAAAATTTTTTTAGTACATCCTCGATTTAAAAAAAATTTTTTTAGTACATCCTCGATCTAAAAAAATTTTTTTAGTACATCCTCGATCTAAAAAAATTTTTTTAGTACATCCTTGATATGAAAAAATTTTTTTATTACATCCTCGATCTAAAAAAATTTTTTAGTACATCCTCGATCTAAAAAAAATTTTTTTAGTACATCCTCGATTTAAAAAAAATTTTTCTAGTACATCCTAGATCTAAAAAAATTTTTTTAGTACATCCTCGATTTAAAAAAAATTTTTTAGTACATCCTCGATCTAAAAAAATTTTTTTAGTACATCCTCGATCTAAAAAAAATTTTTTTAGTACATCTTAGATTTAAAAAAAATTTTTCTAGTACATCCTCGATCTAAAAAAATTTTTTTAGTACATCCTCGATCTAAAAAAATTTTTTTAGTACATCCTCGATTTAAAAAAAAATTTTTTAGTACATCCTCGATCTAAAAAAAAATTTTTTAGTACATCCTCGATCTAAAAAAATTTTTTTAGTACATCCTCGATTAAAAAAAAAAATTTTTAGTACATCCTCGATATAAAAAAAATTTTTTTAGTACATCCTCGATCTAAAAAAATTTTTTTAGTACATCCTCGATTTAAAAAAAATTTTTTAGTACATCCTCGATCTAAAAAAAATTTTTTTAGTACATCCTCGATCTAAAAAAGTTTTTTAGTACATCCTCGATCTAAAAAAATTTTTTTAAGTACATCCTTGATATGAAAAAAATTTTTTTAGTACATCCTCGATCTAAAAAAATTTTTTTAGTACATCCTCGATTTAAAAAAAATTTTTCTAGTACATCCTCGATCTAAAAAAATTTTTTTAGTACATCCTCGATCTAAAAAGATTTTTTTAGTACATCCTCGATCAAAAAAAAATTTTTTTAGTACATCCTCGATCTAAAAAAATTTTTTTAGTACATCCTCGATTTAAAAAAAATTTTTTAGTACATCCTCGATCTAAAAACAATTTTTTTAGTACATCCTCGATCTAAAAAAATTTTTTTAGTACATCTTAGATTTAAAAAAAATTTTTCTAGTACATCCTCGATCTAAAAAAATTTTTTTAGTACATCCTCGATCTAAAAAAATTTTTTTAGTACATCCTCGATCAAAAAAAAATTTTTTTAGTACATCCTCGATCTAAAAAAATTTTTTTAGTACATCCTCGATTTAAAAACAATTTTTTAGTACATCCTCGATCTAAAAAAAATTTTTTTAGTACATCCTCGATCTAAAAAATTTTTTTAGTACATCCTCGATTAAAAAAAAATTTTTTTAGTACATCCTCGATCTAAAAAAATTTTTTTAGTACATCCTCGATCTAAAAAAATTTTTTTAGTACATCCTCGATTTAAAAAAAAATTTTCTAGTACATCCTCGATCTAAAAAAAATTTTTTAGTACATCCTCGATTTAAAAAAAATTTTTTTAGTACATCCTCGATCTAAAAAAATTTTTTTAGTACATCCTCGATTTAAAAAAAATTTTTTTAGTACATCCTCGATCTAAAAAAATTTTTTTAGTACATCCTCGATCTAAAAAAAATTTTTTTAGTACATCCTTGATATGAAAAAAATTTTTTTAGTACATCCTCGATCTAAAAAAATTTTTTAGTACATCCTCGATCAAAAAAAAATTTTTTTAGTACATCCTCGATTTAAAAAAAATTTTTCTAGTACATCCTCGATCTAAAAAAATTTTTTTAGTACATCCTCGATCTAAAAAAAATTTTTTAGTACATCCTCGATCAAAAAAAAATTTTTTAGTACATCCTCGATCTAAAAAAATTTTTTTAGTACATCCTCGATTTAAAAAAAATTTTTCTAGTACATCCTCGATCTAAAAAAATTTTTTTAGTACATCCTCGATTTAAAAAAAAATTTTTTAGTACATCCTCGATCTAAAAAAATTTTTTTAGTACATCCTCGATCTAAAAAAAATTTTTTTAGTACATCCTTGATATGAAAAAAAATTTTTTAGTACATCCTCGATCTAAAAAATTTTTTTAGTACATCCTCGATCTAAAAAAAATTTTTTTAGTACATCCTCGATCTAAAAAAAATATTTTTAGTACATCCTCGATCTAAAAAAGTTTTTTTATTACATCCTCGATCTAAAAAAAATTTTTTTAGTACATCCTCGATCTAAAAAAATTTTTTAGTACATCCTCGATCTAAAAAAAATTTTTTTAGTACATCCTCGATTTAAAAAAAAATTTTCTAGTACATCCTCGATCTAAAAAAATTTTTTTAGTACATCCTCGATCTAAAAAAATTTTTTTAGTACATCCTTGATATGAAAAAAAATTTTTTAGTACATCCTCGATCTAAAAAAAATTTTTTAGTACATCCTCGATTTAAAAAAAATTTTTTAGTACATCCTCGATCTAAAAAAAATTTTTTTAGTACATCCTCGATCTAAAAAAATTTTTTTAGTACATCCTCGATCTAAAAAAATTTTTTTAGTACATCCTCGATCTAAAAAATTTTTTTAGTACATCCTCGATCTAAAAAAAATTTTTTTAGTACATCCTCGATCTAAAAAAATTTTTTGAGTACATCCTCGATCTAAAAAATTTTTTTAGTACATCCTCGATCTAAAAAAATTTTTTTTAGTACATCCTCGATCTAAAAAAATTTTTTTAGTACATCCTCGATCTAAAAAAATTTTTTAGTACATCCTCGATCTAAAAAAATTTTTTTAGTACATCCTCGATCTAAAAAAATTTTTTTAGTACATCCTCGATCAAAAAAAATTTTTTTAGTACATCCTCGATCAAAAAAAAATTTTTTTAGTACATCCTCGATCTAAAAAAATTTTTTTAGTACATCCTCGATTTAAAAAAAATTTTTTAGTACATCCTCGATCTAAAAAAATTGTTTTAGTACATCCTCGATTTAAAAAAAATTTTTTTAGTACATCCTCGATTTAAAAAAAATTTTTCTAGTACATCCTCGATCTAAAAAAATTTTTTTAGTACATCCTCGATCAAAAAAAATTTTTTTAGTACATCCTCGATCAAAAAAAAATTTTTTTAGTACATCCTCGATCTAAAAAAATTTTTTTAGTACATCCTCGATCTAAAAAAAATTTTTTAGTACATCCTCGATCTAAAAAAAAAATTTTTTAGTACATCCTCGATCTAAAAAAAATTTTTTTAGTACATCCTCGATCTAAAAAAAATTTTTTTAGTACATCCTCGATCTAAAAAAATTTTTTTAGTACATCCTCGATCAAAAGAAATTTTTTTAGTACATCCTCGATCTAAAAAGAATATTTTTAGTACATCCTCGATCTAAAAAAATTTTTTTAGTACATCCTCGATCTAAAAAAAATTTTTTTAGTACATCCTCGATCAAAAAAAATTTTTTTAGTACATCTTTGATCTAAAAAAAATATTTTTAGTACATCCTCGATCTAAAAAAATTTTTTTAGTACATCCTCGATCTAAAAAAATTTTTTTAGTACATCCTCGATCTAAAAAAAATTTTTTTAGTACATCCTCGATTTAAAAAAAAAATTTCTAGTACATCCTCGATCTGAAAAAAATTTGTTTAGTACATCCTCGATCTAAAAAAAATTTTTTTAGTACATCCTCGATTTAAAAAAAATTTTTCTAGTACATCCTCGATCTAAAAAAATTTTTTTAGTACATCCTCGATCTAAAAAAAATTTTTTAGTACATCCTCGATCAAAAAAAAATTTTTTAGTACATCCTCGATCTAAAAAAATTTTTTTAGTACATCCTCGATTTAAAAAAAATTTTTCTAGTACATCCTCGATCTAAAAAAATTTTTTTAGTACATCCTCGATTTAAAAAAAAATTTTTTAGTACATCCTCGATCTAAAAAAATTTTTTTAGTACATCCTCGATCTAAAAAAAATTTTTTTAGTACATCCTTGATATGAAAAAAATTTTTTTAGTACATCCTCGATCTAAAAAATTTTTTTAGTACATCCTCGATCTAAAAAAAATTTTTTTAGTACATCCTCGATCTAAAAAAAATATTTTTAGTACATCCTCGATCTAAAAAAGTTTTTTTATTACATCCTCGATCTAAAAAAAATTTTTTTAGTACATCCTCGATCTAAAAAAATTTTTTAGTACATCCTCGATCTAAAAAAAATTTTTTTAGTACATCCTCGATTTAAAAAAAAATTTTCTAGTACATCCTCGATCTAAAAAAATTTTTTTAGTACATCCTCGATCTAAAAAAATTTTTTTAGTACATCCTTGATATGAAAAAAAATTTTTTAGTACATCCTCGATCTAAAAAAAATTTTTTAGTACATCCTCGATTTAAAAAAAATTTTTTAGTACATCCTCGATCTAAAAAAAATTTTTTTAGTACATCCTCGATCTAAAAAAATTTTTTTAGTACATCCTCGATCTAAAAAAATTTTTTTAGTACATCCTCGATCTAAAAAATTTTTTTAGTACATCCTCGATCTAAAAAAAATTTTTTTAGTACATCCTCGATCTAAAAAAATTTTTTGAGTACATCCTCGATCTAAAAAATTTTTTTAGTACATCCTCGATCTAAAAAAATTTTTTTTAGTACATCCTCGATCTAAAAAAATTTTTTTAGTACATCCTCGATCTAAAAAAATTTTTTAGTACATCCTCGATCTAAAAAAATTTTTTTAGTACATCCTCGATCTAAAAAAATTTTTTTAGTACATCCTCGATCAAAAAAAATTTTTTTAGTACATCCTCGATCAAAAAAAAATTTTTTTAGTACATCCTCGATCTAAAAAAATTTTTTTAGTACATCCTCGATTTAAAAAAAATTTTTTAGTACATCCTCGATCTAAAAAAATTGTTTTAGTACATCCTCGATTTAAAAAAAATTTTTTTAGTACATCCTCGATTTAAAAAAAATTTTTCTAGTACATCCTCGATCTAAAAAAATTTTTTTAGTACATCCTCGATCTAAAAAAAATTTTTTGGTACGTCCTCGATCAAAAAAAAATTTTTTTAGTACATCCTCGATCTAAAAAAATTTTTTAGTACATCCTCGATTTAAAAAAAATTTTTTAGTACATCCTCGATCTAAAAAAATTTTTTTAGTACATCCTCGATTTAAAAAAAAATTTTTTAGTACATCCTCGATCTAAAAAAATTTTTTTAGTACATCCTCGATCTAAAAAAATTTTTTTAGTACATCCTCGATCTAAAAAAAATTTTTTTAATACATCCTCGATCAAAAAAAAATTTTTTTAGTACATCCTCGATCTAAAAAAATTTTTTTAGTACATCCTCGATTTAAAAAAAATTTTTTAGTACATCCTCGATCTAAAAAAAATTTTTTTAGTACATCCTCGATCTAAAAAAATTTTTTTAGTACATCCTCGATTTAAAAAAAATTTTTTTAGTACATCCTCGATCTAAAAAATTTTTTTAGTACATCCTCGATCTAAAAAAATTTTTTTAGTACATCCTCGATCTAAAAAAAATTTTTTAGTACATCCTCGATCTAAAAAAAAAATTTTTTAGTACATCCTCGATCTAAAAAAAATTTTTTTAGTACATCCTCGATCTAAAAAAATTTTTTTAGTACATCCTCGATCAAAAGAAATTTTTTTAGTACATCCTCGATCTAAAAAAAATATTTTTAGTACATCCTCGATCTAAAAAAATTTTTTTAGTACATCCTCGATCTAAAAAAAATTTTTTTAGTACATCCTCGATCAAAAAAAATTTTTTTAGTACATCTTTGATCTAAAAAAAATATTTTTAGTACATCCTCGATCTAAAAAAATTTTTTTAGTACATCCTCGATCTAAAAAAATTTTTTTAGTACATCCTCGATCTAAAAAAAATTTTTTTAGTACATCCTCGATTTAAAAAAAAAATTTCTAGTACATCCTCGATCTGAAAAAAATTTGTTTAGTACATCCTCGATCTAAAAAAAATTTTTTTAGTACATCATTGATATGAAAAAATTTTTTTAGTACATCCTCGATCTAAAAAAATTTTTTTAGTACATCCTCGATCTAAAAAAAATTTTTTTAGTACATCCTCGATCTAAAAAAATTTTTTTAGTACATCCTCGATCAAAAGAAATTTTTTTAGTACATCCTCGATCTAAAAAAAATATTTTTAGTACATCCTCGATCTAAAAAAATTTTTTTAGTACATCCTCGATCTAAAAAAAATTTTTTTAGTACATCCTCGATCAAAAAAAATTTTTTTAGTACATCTTTGATCTAAAAAAAATATTTTTAGTACATCCTCGATCTAAAAAAATTTTTTTAGTACATCCTCGATCTAAAAAAATTTTTTTAGTACATCCTCGATCTAAAAAAAATTTTTTTAGTACATCCTCGATTTAAAAAAAAAATTTCTAGTACATCCTCGATCTGAAAAAAATTTGTTTAGTACATCCTCGATCTAAAAAAAATTTTTTTAGTACATCCTCGATCAAAAAAAATTTTTTTAGTACATCTTTGATCTAAAAAAAATATTTTTAGTACATCCTCGATCTAAAAAAATTTTTTTAGTACATCCTCGATCTAAAAAAATTTTTTTAGTACATCCTCGATTTAAAAAAAATTTTTTTAGTACATCCTCGATCTAAAAAATTTTTTTAGTACATCCTCGATCTAAAAAAATTTTTTTAGTACATCCTCGATCTAAAAAAAATTTTTTAGTACATCCTCGATCTAAAAAAAAAATTTTTTAGTACATCCTCGATCTAAAAAAAATTTTTTTAGTACATCCTCGATCTAAAAAAATTTTTTTAGTACATCCTCGATCAAAAGAAATTTTTTTAGTACATCCTCGATCTAAAAAAAATATTTTTAGTACATCCTCGATCTAAAAAAATTTTTTTAGTACATCCTCGATCTAAAAAAAATTTTTTTAGTACATCCTCGATCAAAAAAAATTTTTTTAGTACATCTTTGATCTAAAAAAAATATTTTTAGTACATCCTCGATCTAAAAAAATTTTTTTAGTACATCCTCGATCTAAAAAAATTTTTTTAGTACATCCTCGATCTAAAAAAAATTTTTTTAGTACATCCTCGATTTAAAAAAAAAATTTCTAGTACATCCTCGATCTGAAAAAAATTTGTTTAGTACATCCTCGATCTAAAAAAAATTTTTTTAGTACATCATTGATATGAAAAAATTTTTTTAGTACATCCTCGATCTAAAAAAATTTTTTTAGTACATCCTCGATCTAAAAAAATTTTTTTAGTACATCCTCGATCTAAAAAAAAATTTTTTAGTACATCCTTGATATGAAAAATTTTTTTTAGTACATCCTCGATCTAAAAAAATTTTTTTAGTACATCCTCGATCTAAAAAAATTTTTGTAGTACATCTTCGATCTAAAAAAATTTTTTTAGTACATCCTCGATCTAAAAAAATTTTTTTAGTACATCCTTGATATGAAAAAAATTTTTTTAGTACATCCTCGATCTAAAAAAAATTTTTTTAGTACATCCTCGATCAAAAAAAATTTTTTTAGTACTTCCTCGATCTAAAAAAAAATTTTTTAGTACATCCTTGATATGAAAAAATTTTTTTTAGTACATCCTCGATCTAAAAAAATTTTTTAAGTACATCCTCGATCTAAAAAAAATTTTTTTAGTACATCCTTGATCTAAAAAAAAATTTTTTAGTACATCCTTGATCAAAAAAATTTTTTTAGTACATCCTCGATCAAAAAAAATTTTTTTAGTACATCCTAGATCTAAAAAAAATTTTTTTAGTACATCCTCGATATGAAAAAAATTTTTTTAGTACATCCTCGATCAAAAAAAATTTTTTTAGTACATCCTCGATCTAAAAATAATTTTTTAGTACATCCTCGATCTAAAAAAAATTTTTTTAGTACATCCTTGATATGAAAAAATTTTTTTAGTACATCCTCGATCAAAAAAAATTTTTTTAGTACATCCTCGATGTAAAAAAAATTTTTTTAGTACATCCTCGATCTAAAAAAATTTTTTTAGTACATCCTCGATCTAAAAAAAATTTTTTTAGTACATCCTTGATATGAAAAAAATTTTTTTAGTACATCCTTGATCAAAACAAATTTTTTTAGTACATCCTCGATCTAAAAAAAAAATTTTTAGTACATCCTCGATCTAAAAAAATTTTTTTAGTACATCCTCGATATGAAAAAAATTTTTTTAGTACATCCTCGATCAAAAAAAATTTGTTTAGTACATCCTCGATCTAAAAAAAATTTTTTTAATACATCCTTGATATGAAAAAAATTTTTTTAGTACATCCTCGATCAAAAAAAATTTTTTTAGTACATCCTCGATCTAAAAAAAAATTTTTTAGTACATCCTCGATCTAAAAAAATTTTTTTGGTACATCCTCGATCTAAAAAAAATTTTTTTAGTACATCCTCGATCAAAAAAAATTTTTTTAGTACATCCTCGATCTAAAAAAAATTTTTTTAGTACATCCTTGATATGAAAAAAATTTTTTAAGTACATCCTCGATAAAAAAAAATTTTTTAGTACATCCTCGATGTAAAAAAATTTGTTTTAGTACATCCTCGATCTAAAAAAATTTTTTTAGTACATCCTCGATCAAAAAAAATTTTTTTAGTAGATCCTCGATCTAAAAAAAATTTTTTTAGTACATCCTCGATATGAAAAAAATTTTTTTAGTACATCCTCGATCAAAAAAAATTTTTTTAGTACATCCTCGATCTAAAAAAAATTTTTTAGTACATCCTCGATCTAAAAAAAATTTTTTTAGTACATCCTTGATATGAAAAAATTTTTTTAGTACATCCTCGATCAAAAAAAATTTTTTTAGTACATCCTCGATGTAAGAAAAATTTTTTTAGTACATCCTCGATCTAAAAAAATTTTTTTAGTACATCCTCGATCTAAAAAAAATTTTTTTAGTACATCCTTGATATGAAAAAAATTTTTTTAGTACATCCTCGATCAAAACAAATTTTTTTAGTACATCCTCGATCTAAAAAAAATTTTTTTAGTACATCCTCGATCTAAAAAAATTTTTTTAGTACATCCTCGATATGAAAAAAATTTTTTTAGTACATCCTCGATCAAAAAAAATTTTTTTAGTACATCCTCGATCTAAAAGAAATTTTTTTAGTACATCCTTGATATGAAAAAAATTTTTTTAGTACATCCTCGATCAAAAAAAATTTTTTTAGTACATCCTCGATCTAAAAAAAAATTTTTTAGTACATCCTCGATCTAAAAAAATTTTTTTAGTACATCCTCGATCTAAAAAAAATTTTTTTAGTACATCCTCGATCAAAAAAAATTTTTTTAGTACATCCTCGATCTAAAAAAAATTTTTTTAGTACATCCTTGATATGAAAAAAATTTTTTTAGTACATCCTCGATATGAAAAAAATTTTTTTAGTACATCCTCGATCAAAAAAAATTTTTTTAGTACATCCTCGATCTAAAAAAAATTTTTTTAGTACATCCTTGATATGAAAAAAATTTTTTTAGTACATCCTCGATCAAAAAAAATTTTTTTAGTACATCCTCGATCTAAAAAAAAAATTTTTAGTACATCCTCGATCTAAAAAAATTTTTTTTAGTACATCCTTGATATGAAAAAAATTTTTTTAGTTCATCCTCGATAAAAAAAATTTTTTTAGTACATCCTCGATGTAAAAAAATTTTTTTTAGTACATCCTCGATCTAAAAAAATTTTTTTAGTACATCCTCGATCAAAAAAAATTTTTTTAGTACATCCTCGATCTAAAAAAAATTTTTTTAGTACATCCTTGATATGAAAAAAATTTTTTTAGTACATCCTCGATCAAAAAAAATTTTTTTAGTACATCCTCGATCTAAAAAAAATTTTTTTAGTATATCCTTGATATGAAAAAATTTTTTTTAGTACATCCTCGATCTAAAAAAATTTTTTTAATACATCCTCGATCAAAAATTTTTTTTAGTACATCCTCGATCTAAAAAAAATTTTTTTAGTACATCCTCGATATGAAAAAAATTTTTTTAGTACATCCTCGATCAAAAAAAATTTTTTTAGTACATCCTCGATCTAAAAAAAATTTTTTTAGTACATCCTTGATATGAAAAAAATTTTTTTAGTACATCCTCGATAAAAAAAATTTTTTTAGTACATCCTCGATGTAAAAAAATTTTTTTTAGTACATCCTCGATCTAAAAAAATTTTTTAGTACATCCTCGATCAAAAAAAATTTTTTTAGTACATCCTCGATCTAAAAAATTTTTTTTAGTACATCCTCGATATGAAAAAAATTTTTTTAGTACATCCTCGATCAAAAAAAATTTTTTTAGTACATCCTCGATCTAAAAAAAAATTTTTTTAGTACATCCTTGATATGAAAAAAATTTTTTTAGTACATCCTCGATCAAAAAAAATTTTTTTAGTACATCCTCGATCTAAAAAAAATTTTTTTAGTACATCCTTGATATGAAAAAAAATTTTTTAGTACATCCTCGATCTAAAAAATTTTTTTAGTACATCCTCGATCTAAAAAAAATTTTTTTAGTACATCCTCGATATGAAAAAAATTTTTTTAGTACATCCTCGATCAAAAAAAATTTTTTTAGTACATCCTCGATCTAAAAAAAATTTTTTTAGTACATCCTTGATATGAAAAAAATTTTTTTAGTACATCCTCGATCAAAAAAAATTTTTTTAGTACATCCTCGATCTAAAAAAAATTTTTTTAGTACATCCTTGATATGAAAAAAATTTTTTTAGTACCTCCTCGATCTAAAAAATTTTTTTAGTACATCCTCGATCTAAAAAAAATTTTTTTAGTACATCCTTGATATGAAAAAATTTTTTTAGTACATCCTCGATCAAAAAAAATTTTTTTAGTACATCCTCGATCTAAAAAAAATTTTTTTAGTACATCCTCGATATGAAAAAAATTTTTTTAGTACATCCTCGATCAAAAAAAATTTTTTTAGTACATCCTCGATCTAAAAAAAATTTTTTTAGTACATCCTTGATATGAAAAAAATTTTTTTAGTACCTCCTCGATCTAAAAAATTTTTTTAGTACATCCTCGATCTAAAAAAAATTTTTTTAGTACATCCTTGATATGAAAAAATTTTTTTAGTACATCCTCGATCAAAAAAAATTTTTTTAGTACATCCTCGATCTAAAAAAAATTTTTTTAGTACATCCTCGATATGAAAAAAAATTTTTTAGTACATCCTCGATCAAAAAAAATTTTTTTAGTACATCCTCGATCTAAAAAAAATTTTTTTAGTACATCCTCGATATGAAAAAAATTTTTTTAGTACATCCTCGATCAAAAAAAATTTTTTTAGTACATCCTCGATCTAAATAAAATTTTTTTAGTACATCCTTGATATGAAAAAAATTTTTTTAGTACATCCTCGATCTAAAAAATTTTTTTAGTACATCCTCGATCTAAAAAAAATTTTTTTAGTACATCCTTGATATGAAAAAATTTTTTTAGTACATCCTCGATCAAAAAAAATTTTTTTAGTACATCCTCGATGTAAAAAAAATTTTTTTAGTACATCCTCGATCTAAAAAAATTTTTTTAGTACATCCTCGACCTAAAAAAAATTTTTTTAGTACATCCTTGATATGAAAAAATTTTTTTTAGTACATCCTCGATCTAAAAAAATTTTTTTAATACATCCTCGATCAAAAAAAATTTTTTTAGTACATCCTCGATCTAAAAAAAATTTTTTTAGTACATCCTTGATATGAAAAAAATTTTTTTAGTACTTCCTCGATAAAAAAAAATTTTTTAGTACATCCTCGATGTAAAAAAATTTTTTTTAGTACATCCTCGATCTAAAAAAATTTTTTTAGTACATCCTCGATCAAAAAAAATTTTTTAGTACATCCTCGATCTAAAAAAAATTTTTTTAGTACATCCTTGATATGAAAAAAATGTTTTTAGTACATCCTCGATAAAAAAAAATTTTTTAGTACATCCTCGATGTAAAAAAAATTTTTTTAGTATATCCTTGATGTGAAAAACTTTTTTTAGTACATCCTCGATGTAAAAAAAAATTTTTTAGTACATCCTCGATCTAAAAAAATTTTTTTAGTACATCCTCGATCTAAAAAAAATTTTTTTAGTACATCCTTGATATGAAAAAAATTTTTTTAGTACATCCTCGATCAAAAAAAATTTTTTTAGTCATCCTCGATCAAAAAAAATTTTTTAGTACATCCTCGATCTAAAAACAATTTTTTTAGTACATCCTCGATCTAAAAAAATTTTTTTAGTACATCCTCGATCTAAAAAAAAATTTTTTAGTACATCCTTGATATGAAAAAAATTTTTTTAGTACATCCTCGATCTAAAAAAATTTTTTTAGTACATCCTCGATCTAAAAAAAATTTTTTTAGTACATCCTTGATATGAAAAAAATTTTTTTAGTACATCCTCGATCAAAAAAAATTTTTTTAGTCATCCTCGATCAAAAAAAATTTTTTAGTACATCCTCGATCTAAAAACAATTTTTTTAGTACATCCTTGATATGAAAAAATTGTTTTTAGTACATCCTCGATCTAAAAAAATTTTTTTAGTACATCCTCGATCAAAAAAAATTTTTTTAGTACATCCTCGATCTAAAAAAAATTTTTTTAGTACATCCTAGATCTAAAAAAAATTTTTTTAGTACATTCTTGATATGAAAAAAAATTTTTTAGTACATCCTCGATCAAAAAAATTTTTTTAGTCATCCTCGATCAAAAAAATTTTTTTAGTACATCCTCGATCTAAAAAAAATTTTTTTAGTACATCCTTGATATGAAAAAAATTTTTTTAGTACATCCTCGATCTAAAAAAATTTTTTTAGTACATCCTCGATCTAAAAAAATTTTTTTAGTACATCCTCGATCTAAAAACAATTTTTTTAGTACATCCTTGATATGAAAAAATTGTTTTTAGTACATCCTCGATCTAAAAAAATTTTTTTAGTACATCCTCGATCAAAAAAAATTTTTTTAGTACATCCTCGATCTAAAAAAAATTTTTTTAGTACATCCTCGATCTAAAAAAAATTTTTTTAGTACATTCTTAATATGAAAAAAAATTTTTTAGTACATCCTCGATCAAAAAAATTTTTTTAGTACATCCTCGATCTAAAAAAAAATTTTTTAGTACATCCTTGATATGAAAAAATTTTTTTTAGTACATCCTCGATCTAAAAAAATTTTTTTAGTACATCCTCGATCAAAAAAAATTTTTTTAGTACATCCTCGATCTAAAAAAAATTTTTTTAGTACATCCTTGATATGAAAAAATTTTTTTTAGTACATCCTCGATCTAAAAAAATTTTTTTAGTACATCCTCGATCTAAAAAAATTTTTTTAGTACATCCTCGATCTAAAAAAAAATTTTTTAGCACATCCTAGATCAAAAAAAAATTTTTTAGTACATCCTCGATCTAAAAAAAATTTTTTTAGTACATCCTTGATATGAAAAAATTTTTTTTAGTACATCCTCGATTTAAAAAAATTTTTTTAGTACATCCTCGATCAAAAAAAATTTTTTTAGTACATCCTTGATATGAAAAAATTTTTTTTAGTACATCCTCGATCAAAAAAAATTTTTTAGTACATCCTCGATCTAAAAAAAATTTTTTTAGTACATCCTTGATCTAAAAAATTTTTTTTAGTACATCCTCGATAAAAAAGAATTTTTTTAGTACATCCACGATCTAAACAAATTTTTTTAGTACATCCTCGATCTGAAAAAAATTTTTTTAGTACATCCTCGATCAAAAAAAATTTTTTTAGTACATCCTCGATCTAAAAAAAATTTTTTTAGTACATCCTCGATCTAAAAAAATTTTTTTAGTACATCCTCGATCTAAAAAAATTTTTTTAGTACATCCTCGATCAAAAAAATTTTTTTTAGTACATCCTCGATCTAAAAAAAGTTTTTTTAGTACATCCTTGATATGAAAAAATTTTTTTTAGTACATCCTTGATTTAAAATAAAATTTTTTAGTACATCCTCGATCTAAAAAAAATTTTTTTAGTACATCCTCGATCAAAAAAATTTTTTTTAGTACATCCTTGATCTAAAAAAAATTTTTTTAGTACATCCTCGATCTAAAAAAATTTTTTAGTACATCCTCGATCTAAAAAAAATATTTTTAGTACATCCTTGATATGAAAAAATTTTTTTTAGTACATCCTCGATCTAAAAAAATTTTTTTAGTACATCCTCGATCAAAAAAAATTTTTTTAGTACATCCTCGATCTAAAAAAAATTTTTTTAGTACATCCTTGATATGAAAAAAATTTTTTTAGTACATCCTCGATCTAAAAAAATTTTTTTAGTACATCCTCGATCAAAAAAAATTTTTTAGTACATCCTCGATCTAAAAAAAAATTTTTTAGTACATCCTTGATATGAAAAAATTTTTTTTAGTACATCCTCGATCTAAAAAAATTTTTTTAGTACATCCTCGAGCTAAAAAAAATTTTTTTAGTACATCCTTGATATGAAAAAATTTTTTTTAGTACATCCTCGATCAAAAAAAATTTTTTTAGTACATCCTCGATCTAAAAAAAATTTTTTTAGTACATCCTTGATATGAAAAAAGTTTTTTTAGTACATCCTCGATCTAAAAAAAAATTTTTTAGTACATCCTTGATATGAAAAAATTTTTTTTAGTACATCCTCGATCAAAAAAAATTTTTTTAGTACATCCTCGATCTAAAAAAAAATTTTTTAGTACATCCTTGATATGAAAAAATTGTTTTTAGTACATCCTCGATCTAAAAAAATTTTTTTAGTACATCCTCGATCAAAAAAAATTTTTTTAGTACATCCTCGATCTAAAAAAAATTTTTTTAGTACATCCTAGATCAAAAAAAATTTTTTTAGTACATCCTCGATCTAAAAAAAATTTTTTTAGTACATCCTTGATTTGAAAAAATTGTTTTTAGTACATCCTCGATCTAAAAAAATTTTTTTAGTACATCCTCGATCAAAAAAAATTTTTTTAGTACATCCTCGATCTAAAAAAAATTTTTTTAGTACATCCTCGATCTAAAAAAATTTTTTTAGTACATCCTCGATCAAAAAAAAATTTTTTAGTACATCCTCGATCTAAAAAAAATTTTTTTAGTACATCCTAGATCAAAAAAATTTTTTTTAGTACATCCTCGATCTAAAAAAAATTTTTTTAGTACATCCTTGATATGAAAAAATTTTTTTTAGTACATCCTCGATCTAAAAAAATTTTTTTAGTACATCCTCGATCAGAAAAAATTTTTTTAGTACATCCTCGATCTAAAAAAAATTTTTTTAGTACATCCTTGATATGAAAAAAATTTTTTTAGTACATCCTCGATCAAAAAAAATTTTTTTAGTCATCCTCGATCAAAAAAAATTTTTTAGTACATCCTCGATCTAAAAACAATTTTTTTAGTACATCCTTGATATGAAAAAATTGTTTTTAGTACATCCTCGATCTAAAAAAATTTTTTTAGTACATCCTCGATCAAAAAAAATTTTTTTAGTACATCCTCGATCTAAAAAAAATTTTTTTAGTACATCCTAGATCTAAAAAAAATTTTTTTAGTACATTCTTGATATGAAAAAAAATTTTTTAGTACATCCTCGATCAAAAAAATTTTTTTAGTCATCCTCGATCAAAAAAATTTTTTTAGTACATCCTCGATCTAAAAAAAATTTTTTTAGTACATCCTTGATATGAAAAAAATTTTTTTAGTACATCCTCGATCAAAAAAAATTTTTTTAGTCATCCTCGATCAAAAAAAATTTTTTAGTACATCCTCGATCTAAAAACAATTTTTTTAGTACATCCTTGATATGAAAAAATTGTTTTTAGTACATCCTCGATCTAAAAAAATTTTTTTAGTACATCCTCGATCAAAAAAAATTTTTTTAGTACATCCTCGATCTAAAAAAAATTTTTTTAGTACATCCTCGATCTAAAAAAAATTTTTTTAGTACATTCTTGATATGAAAAAAAATTTTTTAGTACATCCTCGATCAAAAAAATTTTTTTAGTACATCCTCGATCTAAAAAAAAATTTTTTAGTACATCCTTGATATGAAAAAATTTTTTTTAGTACATCCTCGATCTAAAAAAATTTTTTTAGTACATCCTCGATCAAAAAAAATTTTTTTAGTACATCCTCGATCTAAAAAAAATTTTTTTAGTACATCCTTGATATGAAAAAATTTTTTTTAGTACATCCTCGATCTAAAAAAAAATTTTTTTAGTACATCCTCGATCTAAAAAAATTTTTTTAGTACATCCTCGATCTAAAAAAAAATTTTTTAGCACATCCTAGATCAAAAAAAAATTTTTTAGTACATCCTCGATCTAAAAAAAATTTTTTTAGTACATCCTTGATATGAAAAAATTTTTTTTAGTACATCCTCGATTTAAAAAAATTTTTTTAGTACATCCTCGACCAAAAAAAATTTTTTTAGTACATCCTTGATATGAAAAAAATTTTTTTAGTACATCCTCGATCAAAAAAAATTTTTTAGTACATCCTCGATCTAAAAAAAATTTTTTTAGTACATCCTTGATCTAAAAAATTTTTTTTAGTACATCCTCGATAAAAAAGAATTTTTTTAGTACATCCACGATCTAAACAAATTTTTTTAGTACATCCTCGATCTAAAAAAATTTTTTTAGTACATCCTCGATCTGAAAAAAATTTTTTTAGTACATCCTCGATCAAAAAAAATTTTTTTAGTACATCCTCGATCTAAAAAAAATTTTTTTAGTACATCCTCGATCTAAAAAAATTTTTTTAGTACATCCTCGATCTAAAAAAATTTTTTTAGTACATCCTCGATCAAAAAAATTTTTTTTAGTACATCCTCGATCTAAAAAAAGTTTTTTTAGTACATCCTTGATATGAAAAAATTTTTTTTAGTACATCCTTGATTTAAAATAAAATTTTTTAGTACATCCTCGATCTAAAAAAAATTTTTTTAGTACATCCTCGATCAAAAAAATTTTTTTTAGTACATCCTTGATCTAAAAAAAATTTTTTTAGTACATCCTCGATCTAAAAAAATTTTTTAGTACATCCTCGATCTAAAAAAAATATTTTTAGTACATCCTTGATATGAAAAAATTTTTTTTAGTACATCCTCGATCTAAAAAAATTTTTTTAGTACATCCTCGATCAAAAAAAATTTTTTTAGTACATCCTCGATCTAAAAAAAATTTTTTTAGTACATCCTTGATATGAAAAAAATTTTTTTAGTACATCCTCGATCTAAAAAAATTTTTTTAGTACATCCTCGATCAAAAAAAATTTTTTAGTACATCCTCGATCTAAAAAAAAATTTTTTAGTACATCCTTGATATGAAAAAATTTTTTTTAGTACATCCTCGATCTAAAAAAATTTTTTTAGTACATCCTCGAGCTAAAAAAAATTTTTTTAGTACATCCTTGATATGAAAAAATTTTTTTTAGTACATCCTCGATCAAAAAAAATTTTTTTAGTACATCCTCGATCTAAAAAAAATTTTTTTAGTACATCCTTGATATGAAAAAAGTTTTTTTAGTACATCCTCGATCTAAAAAAAAATTTTTTAGTACATCCTTGATATGAAAAAATTTTTTTTAGTACATCCTCGATCAAAAAAAATTTTTTTAGTACATCCTCGATCTAAAAAAAAATTTTTTAGTACATCCTTGATATGAAAAAATTTTTTTTAGTACATCCTCGATCTAAAAAAAATTTTTTTAGTACATCCTCGATCTAAAAAAAATTTTTTTAGTACATCCTCGATCTAAAAAAAATTTTTGTTGTACATCCTCGATCTAAGAAAAATTTTTTAAGACATCCTTGATATGAAAAAAATTTTCTTAGTACATCCTCGATCTAAAAAAAATTTTTTAGTACATCCTCGATTTAAAAAAATTTTTTAGTACATCCTCGATCAAAAAAAATTTTTTTAGTACATCCTCGATCTAAAAAAAATTTTTTTAGTACATCCTTGATATGAAAAAAATTTGTTTAGCACATCCTCGATCTAAAAAAATTTTTTTAGTACATCCTCGATCTAAAAAAATTTTTTTAGTACATCCTCGATCTAAAACAATTTTTTAGTACATCCTCGATCTAAAAAAAATTTTTTAGTACATCCTCGATCTAAAAAAAATTTTTTTAGTACATCCTCGATCTAAAAAATTTTTTTTAGTACATCCTCGATAAAAAAGAATTTTTTTAGTACATCCACGATCTAAACAAATTTTTTTAGTACATCCTCGATCTAAAAAAATTTTTTTAGTACATCCTCGATCTGAAAAAAATTTTTTTAGTACATCCTCGATCAAAAAAAATTTTTTTAGTACATCCTCGATCTAAAAAAAGTTTTTTTAGTACATCCTTGATATGAAAAAATTTTTTTTAGTACATCCTTGATTTAAAATAAATTTTTTTAGTACATCCTCGATCTAAAAAAAATTTTTTTAGTACATCCTCGATCAAAAAAAATTTTTTTAGTACATCCTCGATCTAAAAAAAATTTTTTTAGTACATCCTTGATATGAAAAAATTTTTTTTAGTACATCCTCGATCTGAAAAAAATTTTTTTAGTACATCCTTGATATGAAAAAATTTTTTTAGAACATCCTCGATCTAAAAAAATTTTTTTAGTACATCCTCGATCTAAAAAAATTTTTTTAGTACATCCTCGATCTAAAAAAAATTTTTTTAGTACATCCTCGATCAAAAACAATTTTTTTAGTACATCCTTGATATGAAAAAAATTTTTTTAGTACATCCTCGATCAAAAAAAAAAATTTTTAGTACATCCTCGATCTAAAAAAATTTTTTTAGTACATCCTTGATATGAAGAAATTTTTTTTAGTACATCCTCGATCTAAAAAACTTTTTTTAGTACATCCTCGATCTAAAAAAATTTTTTTAGTACATCCTCGATCTAAAAAAATTTTTTTAGTACATCCTCGATCTAAAAAAATTTTTTTTAGTACATCCTCGATCTAAAAAAATTTTTTTTAGTACATCCTCGATCTAAAAAAAATTTTTTTACTACATCCTCGATCAAAAAAAATTTTTTTAGTACATCCTTGATATGAAAAAATTTTTTTTAGAACATCCTCGATCTAAAAAAATTTTTTTAGTACATCCTCGATCTAAAAAAATTTTTTTAGTACATCCTCGATCTAAAAAAAATTTTTTAGTACATCCTTGATATGAAAAAAATTTTTTTAGTACATCCTCGATCAAAAAAAAAATTTTTAGTACATCCTCGATCTAAAAAAAATTTTTTTAGTACATCCTAGATCAAAAAAATTTTTTTTAGTACATCCTCGATCTAAAAAAAATTTTTTTAGTACATCCTTGATATGAAAAAATTTTTTTTAGTACATCCTCGATCTAAAAAAATTTTTTTAGTACATCCTCGATCAGAAAAAATTTTTTTAGTACATCCTCGATCTAAAAAAAATTTTTTTAGTACATCCTTGATATGAAAAAAATTTTTTTAGTACATCCTCGATCAAAAAAAAATTTTTTAGTCATCCTCGATCAAAAAAAAATTTTTAGTACATCCTCGATCTAAAAACAATTTTTTTAGTACATCCTTGATATGAAAAAATTGTTTTTAGTACATCCTCGATCTAAAAAAATTTTTTTAGTACATCCTCGATCAAAAAAAATTTTTTTAGTACATCCTCGATCTAAAAAAAATTTTTTTAGTACATCCTAGATCAAAAAAAATTTTTTTAGTACATCCTCGATCTAAAAAAAATTTTTTTAGTACATCCTTGATATGAAAAAATTGTTTTTAGTACATCCTCGATCTAAAAAAATTTTTTTAGTACATCCTCGATCAAAAAAAATTTTTTTAGTACATCCTCGATCTAAAAAAAATTTTTTTAGTACATCCTCGATCTAAAAAAATTTTTTTAGTACATCCTCGATCAAAAAAAAATTTTTTAGTACATCCTCGATCTAAAAAAAATTTTTTTAGTACATCCTAGATCAAAAAATTTTTTTTAGTACATCCTCGATCTAAAAAAAATTTTTTTAGTACATCCTTGATATGAAAAAATTTTTTTTAGTACATCCTCGATCTAAAAAAATTTTTTTAGTACATCCTCGATCAGAAAAAATTTTTTTAGTACATCCTCGATCTAAAAAAAATTTTTTTAGTACATCCTTGATATGAAAAAAATTTTTTTAGTACATCCTCGATCAAAAAAAATTTTTTTAGTCATCCTCGATCAAAAAAAATTTTTTAGTACATCCTCGATCTAAAAACAATTTTTTTAGTACATCCTTGATATGAAAAAATTGTTTTTAGTACATCCTCGATCTAAAAAAATTTTTTTAGTACATCCTCGATCAAAAAAAATTTTTTTAGTACATCCTCGATCTAAAAAAAATTTTTTTAGTACATCCTAGATCTAAAAAAAATTTTTTTAGTACATTCTTGATATGAAAAAAAATTTTTTAGTACATCCTCGATCAAAAAAATTTTTTTAGTCATCCTCGATCAAAAAAATTTTTTTAGTACATCCTCGATCTAAAAAAATTTTTTTAGTACATCCTTGATATGAAAAAAATTTTTTTAGTACATCCTCGATCAAAAAAAATTTTTTTAGTCATCCTCGATCAAAAAAAATTTTTTAGTACATCCTCGATCTAAAAACAATTTTTTTAGTACATCCTTGATATGAAAAAATTGTTTTTAGTACATCCTCGATCTAAAAAAATTTTTTTAGTACATCCTCGATCAAAAAAAATTTTTTTAGTACATCCTCGATCTAAAAAAAATTTTTTTAGTACATCCTCGATCTAAAAAAAATTTTTTTAGTACATTCTTGATATGAAAAAAATTTTTTTAGTACATCCTCGATCAAAAACAATTTTTTTAGTACATCCTTGATATGAAAAAAATTTTTTTAGTACATCCTCGATCAAAAAAAAAATTTTTTAGTACATCCTCGATCTAAAAAAATTTTTTTAGTACATCCTTGATATGAAGAAATTTTTTTTAGTACATCCTCGATCTAAAAAACTTTTTTTAGTACATCCTCGATCTAAAAAAATTTTTTTAGTACATCCTCGATCTAAAAAAATTTTTTTAGTACATCCTCGATCTAAAAAAATTTTTTTTAGTACATCCTCGATCTAAAAAAATTTTTTTTAGTACATCCTCGATCTAAAAAAAATTTTTTTAGTACATCCTCGATCTAAAAAAATTTTTTTAGTACATCCTTGATATGAAAAAATTTTTTTTAGAACATCCTCGATCTAAAAAAATTTTTTTAGTACATCCTCGATCTAAAAAAATTTTTTTAGTACATCCTCGATCTAAAAAAAATTTTTTTAGTACATCCTAGATCAAAAAAAATTTTTTTTAGTACATCCTCGATCTAAAAAAAATTTTTTTAGTACATCCTTGATATGAAAAAATTTTTTTTAGTACATCCTCGATCTAAACAAATTTTTTTAGTACATCCTCGATCAAAAAAAATTTTTTTAGTACATCCTCGATCTAAAAAAAATTTTTTTAGTACATCCTTGATATGAAAAAATTTTTTTTAGTACATCCTCGATCTAAAAAAATTTTTTTAGTACATCCTCGATCTAAAAAAATTTTTTTAGTACATCCTCGATCTAAAAAAAATTTTTTTAGTACATCCTAGATCAAAAAAAATTTTTTTAGTACATCCTTGATCTAAAAAAAATTTTTTTAGTACATCCTTGATATGAAAAAATTTTTTTTAGTACATCCTCGATCTAAAACAATTTTTTTAGTACATCCTCGATCAAAAAAAATTTTTTTAGTACATCCTCGATCTAAAAAAAATTTTTTTAGTACATCCTTGATATGAAAAAAATTTTTTTAGTACATCCTCGATCAAAAAAAATTTTTTAGTACATCCTCGATCTAAAAAAAAATTTTTTAGTACATCCTCGATCTAAAAAAAATTTTTTAGTACATCCTTGATATGAAAAAATTTTTTTTAGTACATCCTCGATCAAAAAAAATTTTTTTAGTACATCCTCGATCTAAAAAAATTTTTTTAGTACATCCTAGATCAAAAAAAATTTTTTTAGTACATCCTCGATCTAAAAAAAATTTTTTTAGTACATCCTTGATATGAAAAAATTTTTTTTAGTACATCCTCGATCTAAAAAAATTTTTTTAGTACATCCTCGATCTAAAAAAATTTTTTTAGTACATCCTCGATCTAAAAAAAAATTTTTTAGTACATCCTAGATCAAAAAAAAATTTTTTAGTACATCCTCGATCTAAAAAAAATTTTTTTAGTACATCCTTGATATGAAAAAATTTTTTTTAGTACATCCTCGATCTAAAAAAATTTTTTTAGTACATCCTCGATCTAAAAAAATTTTTTTAGTACATCCTCGATCAAAAAAAATTTTTTTAGTACATCCTCGATCTAAAAAAAATTTTTTTAGTACATCCTTGATATGAAAAAATTTTTTTTAGTACATCCTCGATCTAAAAAAATTTTTTTAGTACATCCTCGATCTAAAAAAATTTTTTTAGTACATCCTCAATCTAAAAAAAATTTTTTTAGTACATCCTAGATCAAAAAAAATTTTTTAAGTACATCCTCGATCTAAAAAAAATTTTTTTAGTACATCCTTGATATGAAAAAAATTTTTTTAGTACATCCTCGATCAAAAAAAATTTTTTTAGTACATCCTCGATCTAAAAAAAATTTTTTTAGTACATCCTTGATATGAAAAAATTTTTTTTAGTACATCCTCGATCTAAAAAAAATTTTTTAGTACATCCTTGATATGAAAAAAATTTTTTTAGCACATCCTCGATCTAAAAAAATTTTTTTAGTACATCCTCGATCTAAAAAAAATTTTTTTAGTACATCCTAGATCAAAAAAAATTTTTTTAGTACATCCTCGATCTAAAAAAAATTTTTTTAGTACATCCTTGATATGAAAAAAATTTTTTTAGTACATCCTCGATCAAAAAAAATTTTTTTTAGTACATCCTCGATCTAAAAAAAATTTTTTTAGTACATTCTTGATATGAAAAAAAATTTTTAGTACATCCTCGATCAAAAAAATTTTTTTAGTACATCCTCGATCTAAAAAAAAATTTTTTAGTACATCCTTGATATGAAAAATTTTTTTTAGTACAATCCTCGATCTAAAAAAATTTTTTTAGTACATCCTCGATCAAAAAAAAATTTTTTTAGTACATCCTCGATCTAAAAAAAATTTTTTTAGTACATCCTTGATATGAAAAAATTTTTTTTAGTACATCCTCGATCTAAAAAAATTTTTTTAGTACATCCTCGATCTAAAAAAATTTTTTTAGTACATCCTCGATCTAAAAAAAAATTTTTTAGTACATCCTAGATCAAAAAAAAATTTTTTATTACATCCTCGATCTAAAAAAAATTTTTTTAGTACATCCTTGATATGAAAAAAATTTTTTTAGTACATCCTCGATCTAAAAAAATTTTTTTAGTACATCCTCGATCAAAAAAAATTTTTTTAGTACATCCTCGATCTAAAAAAAATTTTTTTAGTACATCCTTGATATGAAAAAAATTTGTTTAGCACATCCTCGATCTAAAAAAATTTTTTTAGTACATCCTCGATCTAAAAAAATTTTTTTAGTACATCCTCGATCTAAAACAATTTTTTAGTACATCCTCGATCTAAAAAAAATTTTTTAGTACATCCTCGATCTAAAAAAAATTATTTTAGTACATCCTCGATCTAAAAAATTTTTTTTAGTACATCCTCGATAAAAAAGAATTTTTTTAGTACATCCACGATCTAAACAAATTTTTTTTAGTACATCCTCGATCTAAAAAAATTTTTTTAGTACATCCTCGATCTGAAAAAAATTTTTTTAGTACATCCTCGATCAAAAAAAATTTTTTAGTACATCCTCGATCTAAAAAAAGTTTTTTTAGTACATCCTTGATATGAAAAATTTTTTTTTAGTACATCCTTGATTTAAAATAAATTTTTTTAGTACATCCTCGATCTAAAAAAAATTTTTTTAGTACATCCTCGATCAAAAAAAATTTTTTTAGTACATCCTCGATCTAAAAAAAATTTTTTTAGTACATCCTTGATATGAAAAAATTTTTTTTAGTACATCCTCGATCTGAAAAAAATTTTTTTAGTACATCCTTGATATGAAAAAATTTTTTTAGAACATCCTCGATCTAAAAAAATTTTTTTAGTACATCCTCGATCTAAAAAAATTTTTTTAGTACATCCTCGATCTAAAAAAAATTTTTTTAGTACATCCTCGATCAAAAACAATTTTTTTAGTACATCCTTGATATGAAAAAAATTTTTTTAGTACATCCTCGATCAAAAAAAAAAATTTTTAGTACATCCTCGATCTAAAAAAATTTTTTTAGTACATCCTTGATATGAAGAAATTTTTTTTAGTACATCCTCGATCTAAAAAACTTTTTTTAGTACATCCTCGATCTAAAAAAATTTTTTTTAGTACATCCTCGATCTAAAAAAATTTTTTTTAGTACACTCGATCTAAAAAAATTTTTTTTAGTACATCCTCGATCTAAAAAAATTTTTTTTAGTACATCCTCGATCTAAAAAAAATTTTTTTACTACATCCTCGATCAAAAAAAATTTTTTTAGTACATCCTTGATATGAAAAAATTTTTTTTAGAACATCCTCGATCTAAAAAAATTTTTTTAGTACATCCTCGATCTAAAAAAATTTTTTTAGTACATCCTCGATCTAAAAAAAATTTTTTAGTACATCCTTGATATGAAAAAAATTTTTTTAGTACATCCTCGATCAAAAAAAAATTTTTTAGTACATCCTCGATCTAAAAAAAATTTTTTTAGTACATCCTAGATCAAAAAAATTTTTTTTAGTACATCCTCGATCTAAAAAAAATTTTTTTAGTACATCCTTGATATGAAAAAATTTTTTTTAGTACATCCTCGATCTAAAAAAATTTTTTTAGTACATCCTCGATCAGAAAAAATTTTTTTAGTACATCCTCGATCTAAAAAAAATTTTTTTAGTACATCCTTGATATGAAAAAAATTTTTTTAGTACATCCTCGATCAAAAAAAATTTTTTTAGTCATCCTCGATCAAAAAAAAATTTTTAGTACATCCTCGATCTAAAAACAATTTTTTTAGTACATCCTTGATATGAAAAAATTGTTTTTAGTACATCCTCGATCTAAAAAAAATTTTTTTAGTACATCCTTGATATGAAAAAATTGTTTTTAGTACATCCTCGATCTAAAAAAATTTTTTTAGTACATCCTCGATCAAAAAAAATTTTTTTAGTACATCCTCGATCTAAAAAAAATTTTTTTAGTACATCCTCGATCTAAAAAAATTTTTTTAGTACATCCTCGATCAAAAAAAAATTTTTTAGTACATCCTCGATCTAAAAAAAATTTTTTTAGTACATCCTAGATCAAAAAATTTTTTTTAGTACATCCTCGATCTAAAAAAAATTTTTTTAGTACATCCTTGATATGAAAAAATTTTTTTTAGTACATCCTCGATCTAAAAAAATTTTTTTAGTACATCCTCGATCAGAAAAAATTTTTTTAGTACATCCTCGATCTAAAAAAAATTTTTTTAGTACATCCTTGATATGAAAAAAATTTTTTTAGTACATCCTCGATCAAAAAAAATTTTTTTAGTCATCCTCGATCAAAAAAAATTTTTTAGTACATCCTCGATCTAAAAACAATTTTTTTAGTACATCCTTGATATGAAAAAATTGTTTTTAGTACATCCTCGATCTAAAAAAATTTTTTTAGTACATCCTCGATCAAAAAAAATTTTTTTAGTACATCCTCGATCTAAAAAAAATTTTTTTAGTACATCCTAGATCTAAAAAAAATTTTTTTAGTACATTCTTGATATGAAAAAAAATTTTTTAGTACATCCTCGATCAAAAAAATTTTTTTAGTCATCCTCGATCAAAAAAATTTTTTTAGTACATCCTCGATCTAAAAAAATTTTTTTAGTACATCCTTGATATGAAAAAAATTTTTTTAGTACATCCTCGATCAAAAAAAATTTTTTTAGTCATCCTCGATCAAAAAAAATTTTTTAGTACATCCTCGATCTAAAAACAATTTTTTTAGTACATCCTTGATATGAAAAAATTGTTTTTAGTACATCCTCGATCTAAAAAAATTTTTTTAGTACATCCTCGATCAAAAAAAATTTTTTTAGTACATCCTCGATCTAAAAAAAATTTTTTTAGTACATCCTCGATCTAAAAAAAATTTTTTTAGTACATTCTTGATATGAAAAAAATTTTTTTAGTACATCCTCGATCAAAAACAATTTTTTTAGTACATCCTTGATATGAAAAAAATTTTTTTAGTACATCCTCGATCAAAAAAAAAATTTTTTAGTACATCCTCGATCTAAAAAAATTTTTTTAGTACATCCTTGATATGAAGAAATTTTTTTTAGTACATCCTCGATCTAAAAAACTTTTTTTAGTACATCCTCGATCTAAAAAAATTTTTTTAGTACATCCTCGATCTAAAAAAATTTTTTTAGTACATCCTCGATCTAAAAAAATTTTTTTTAGTACATCCTCGATCTAAAAAAATTTTTTTTAGTACATCCTCGATCTAAAAAAAATTTTTTTAGTACATCCTCGATCAAAAAAAATTTTTTTAGTACATCCTTGATATGAAAAAATTTTTTTTAGAACATCCTCGATCTAAAAAAATTTTTTTAGTACATCCTCGATCTAAAAAAATTTTTTTAGTACATCCTCGATCTAAAAAAAATTTTTTTAGTACATCCTAGATCAAAAAAAATTTTTTTTAGTACATCCTCGATCTAAAAAAAATTTTTTTAGTACATCCTTGATATGAAAAAATTTTTTTTAGTACATCCTCGATCTAAACAAATTTTTTTAGTACATCCTCGATCAAAAAAAATTTTTTTAGTACATCCTCGATCTAAAAAAAATTTTTTTAGTACATCCTTGATATGAAAAAATTTTTTTTAGTACATCCTCGATCTAAAAAAATTTTTTTAGTACATCCTCGATCTAAAAAAATTTTTTTAGTACATCCTCGATCTAAAAAAAATTTTTTTAGTACATCCTAGATCAAAAAAAATTTTTTTAGTACATCCTTGATCTAAAAAAAATTTTTTTAGTACATCCTTGATATGAAAAAATTTTTTTTAGTACATCCTCGATCTAAAACAATTTTTTTAGTACATCCTCGATCAAAAAAAATTTTTTTAGTACATCCTCGATCTAAAAAAAATTTTTTTAGTACATCCTTGATATGAAAAAAATTTTTTTAGTACATCCTCGATCAAAAAAAATTTTTTAGTACATCCTCGATCTAAAAAAAAATTTTTTAGTACATCCTCGATCTAAAAAAAATTTTTTAGTACATCCTTGATATGAAAAAAATTTTTTTAGTACATCCTCGATCAAAAAAAATTTTTTTAGTACATCCTCGATCTAAAAAAATTTTTTTAGTACATCCTAGATCAAAAAAAATTTTTTTAGTACATCCTCGATCTAAAAAAAATTTTTTTAGTACATCCTTGATATGAAAAAATTTTTTTTAGTACATCCTCGATCTAAAAAAATTTTTTTAGTACATCCTCGATCTAAAAAAATTTTTTTAGTACATCCTCGATCTAAAAAAAAATTTTTTAGTACATCCTAGATCAAAAAAAAATTTTTTAGTACATCCTCGATCTAAAAAAAATTTTTTTAGTACATCCTTGATATGAAAAAATTTTTTTTAGTACATCCTCGATCTAAAAAAATTTTTTTAGTACATCCTCGATCTAAAAAAATTTTTTTAGTACATCCTCGATCAAAAAAAATTTTTTTAGTACATCCTCGATCTAAAAAAAATTTTTTTAGTACATCCTTGATATGAAAAAATTTTTTTTAGTACATCCTCGATCTAAAAAAATTTTTTTAGTACATCCTCGATCTAAAAAAATTTTTTTAGTACATCCTCAATCTAAAAAAAATTTTTTTAGTACATCCTAGATCAAAAAAAATTTTTTAAGTACATCCTCGATCTAAAAAAAATTTTTTTAGTACATCCTTGATATGAAAAAAATTTTTTTAGTACATCCTCGATCAAAAAAAATTTTTTTAGTACATCCTCGATCTAAAAAAAATTTTTTTAGTACATCCTTGATATGAAAAAATTTTTTTTAGTACATCCTCGATCTAAAAAAAATTTTTTAGTACATCCTTGATATGAAAAAAATTTTTTTAGTACATCCTCGATCTAAAAAAATTTTTTTAGTACATCCTCGATCTAAAAAAAATTTTTTTAGTACATCCTAGATCAAAAAAAATTTTTTTAGTACATCCTCGATCTAAAAAAAATTTTTTTAGTACATCCTTGATATGAAAAAAATTTTTTTAGTACATCCTCGATCAAAAAAAATTTTTTTAGTACATTCTTGATATGAAAAAAAATTTTTTAGTACATCCTCGATCAAAAAAATTTTTTTAGTACATCCTCGATCTAAAAAAAAATTTTTTAGTACATCCTTGATATGAAAAAATTTTTTTTAGTACATCCTCGATCTAAAAAAATTTTTTTAGTACATCCTCGATCAAAAAAAATTTTTTTAGTACATCCTCGATCTAAAAAAAATTTTTTTAGTACATCCTTGATATGAAAAAATTTTTTTTAGTACATCCTCGATCTAAAAAAATTTTTTTAGTACATCCTCGATCTAAAAAAAAATTTTTTAGTACATCCTTGATATGAAAAAAATTTTTTTAGTACATCCTCGATCTAAAAAAATTTTTTTAGTACATCCTCGATCTAAAAAAAATTTTTTTAGTACATCCTCGATCTAAAAAAAATTTTTTTAGTACATTCTTGATATGAAAAAAAATTTTTTAGTACATCCTCGATCAAAAAAATTTTTTTAGTACATCCTCGATCTAAAAAAAAATTTTTTAGTACATCCTTGATATGAAAAAATTTTTTTTAGTACATCCTCGATCTAAAAAAATTTTTTTAGTACATCCTCGATCAAAAAAAATTTTTTTAGTACATCCTCGATCTAAAAAAAATTTTTTTAGTACATCCTTGATATGAAAAAATTTTTTTTAGTACATCCTCGATCTAAAAAAATTTTTTTAGTACATCCTCGATCTAAAAAAATTTTTTTAGTACATCCTCGATCTAAAAAAAAATTTTTTAGTACATCCTAGATCAAAAAAAAATTTTTTAGTACATCCTCGATCTAAAAAAAATTTTTTTAGTACATCCTTGATATGAAAAAAATTTTTTTAGTACATCCTCGATCTAAAAAAATTTTTTTAGTACATCCTCGATCAAAAAAAATTTTTTTAGTACATCCTCGATCTAAAAAAAATTTTTTTAGTACATCCTTGATATGAAAAAAATTTGTTTAGCACATCCTCGATCTAAAAAAATTTTTTTAGTACATCCTCGATCTAAAAAAATTTTTTTAGTACATCCTCGATCTAAAACAATTTTTTAGTACATCCTCGATCTAAAAAAAATTTTTTAGTACATCCTCGATCTAAAAAAAATTTTTTTAGTACATCCTCGATCTAAAAAATTTTTTTTAGTACATCCTCGATAAAAAAGAATTTGTTTAGTACATCCACGATCTAAACAAATTTTTTTAGTACATCCTCGATCTAAAAAAATTTTTTTAGTACATCCTCGATCTGAAAAAAATTTTTTTAGT